>NW_024882887.1:0-174694 GCF_019059575.1 Amphibalanus amphitrite
AGTGGGAGAGAGTAGAGAGAGAGAGAGGGGAGAGAGAGAGAGAGAGAGGAAGAAAGAGAGATAGAAGAGAGAGAGAGGAGAGAGAGAGAGAGAAGAGAGGAGAGAGAGAGAGAGAGGAGAGAGGAGAGAGAGAGAGAGAGAGAGAGAGAGAGAGAGAGAGATTCACTTTTCGTTTCATTGGTAGTGGAACAGTGAAAGACAGACAGCTGAAATTTCGATCCAATATAAAATATTGATGGACCAATGCAAGTGCTTACCTCTCGTTGATACATCTTTTAACGTGAGTCGGACTGGCCAGATAACACACTTCTCGTTCTAGTCGTAAGAGCGCTCACCTCTCATCCGTACAGCGGCGGGTCTGGAAGGCCACTCCGCCGCCACAGGAGCGCGAGCAGGGCGACTGGGTGCCCCAGAGGCCCCACGGGCCGGCGTCCCGCTCCAGCACATACGAGTACACCTGGCTACCGCCGTGCTGCCGCTTGGGACGCCGGTGGTGGCGTGACGTATCCGGTGCTGGGAGAGAGAACAAAACACACCGAGGTGCCGGTAAGGACCGGCCGGGGGCATAGATGAAGTTGGGTCATAACGGAAGCCTAAAGCGATGGCGATACGTTTATGACAAAGGCAACGCACGCATTTACTTTAAAATAGGAGCAAACACACTAATGCGTGTTTTTAGTATAGCACCAAGAAAATATGTACCTATGTCATCGTAAGCGTCCGACGTCGCAGTCAGCTCACCTTTCTCCTGGCCAGCACGGTGCTCTGCTGAAGCTCTGTGACCAATATCACCAGCAACAGCAGCCACCTGGTAAACAAACAGGACACCGACCGTGTCAGAAATAGCACCGCACATGCAAATCAGCGAGAAAAAGAATACATATGCACAAAATGAACACTGAACAGCCGTACTGCGGCATTCAGTATACAATGCAGCGTGTATTGGTCGAATGTTTAAATAAGGAAGTAAAAAGTTCCTCCCACCCTGTGATCGCATATCGTCGTCATAAAGGTTTCATGCGTTACACCCTGCTCAGCCGGACGTTCTTCTCGCGGCCTGTTCCGATAACGTCCACACCGCGCACACCACGTCCGGAGGGCATTATATAACAGTTTCCATTCCCACAGCATGCTCAATGAATCGCAAATACAGCGCCATATAGACGGGCAGCTGCATTTCCAAACGAGAATGCCCAAGGCAGCGCAAAGTATGAGTTTCCACTTTTCTCTTCCGTTGTCTTCTTCTCTCATCCTGTTTCGTATTTCCTCTCTAATTTTGTTTCACCTCCGACCAGACCCTTGCTTGCCAGTGACGTACCCAAGGGGGGGGCCACGGGGGCCAAGGCCCCCCCTGAGCGCCGAAGGCGCTCAGGGGGCCCCTCAGGCCCCAGGATATTTTTTTAACACTGGATATAACGTCTTTTACTCGGAAGAAAAATTGATATTAAAGTTTCATTTATGTGCCCTGGGTACCCGAGGGGCCCCTGCAGTCATCCAAGGGCCCCCAGTTTCCTGGGCCCCTGGTCGCCTAGGGGGCCTCTGGTAGCCGGGGGCCTGGTCTCATGGGGACCCCTGATAGCCTGTGGCCCCTAGTCGCCTAGGGGGCCCTGGCCGCATGGGGGGCCTCTGGTCGCATGAGGCCCCTGATCGACTGGGGGCCCCTAGTTGCCTAGGGGGCCCTGATAGCCAGGGGCCTGGTCGTATGGACCCCTGATAGTCTGTGGCCCCTAGTCGCCTAGGGGGCCCTAGTCGCATGGGGGGCCTCTGGTCGCATGATATTGAGGCCCCTGATCGCCTGGGGGTACCTAGTCGCCCAGGGGGCTCCTGGTAGCCAGGGGGCCTGGTCGCATGGGGGCCCCTGGTTGCCTGGGGCCCCTGGTCGCCCCTAGTCGCCTGGGGGACCCTGGTCGCCTTGGGCCCCTGGTAGCCTGGGATCCCCTGGTCGCCTGGGGGCCCCTGATCGCCTGAGGGCCGCTGGTCACCTAGAAGGCCCCTGGTCGCCTGGGGGCCCCTGGTAGCCGGGGGCCTGGTCGCATGGGGGCCCCCTGGTCGCCTGGGGGCCCCTGATCGCTTTGAGGACCTGATCGCATTGGCCCTTGGTCGCCTGGAGGGCCCTGGTCGCCTGGGGCAGTGGGGCCCCTAGTCATCTAGAGGACCTGGTCGCCTGGGAACCCTTGGTCGACTGGGGGCCCCTGGTCGTCTGAAAGTATGCTTATCACCTGATTGATCCCAAATCATCTGAGTGGCTACTGGCTACTGGATATAAGTAGTGACTGGAGTAGGCACTTATCTGAAGGAGCCAATATCTTTCACGGTGCCGGAGATATCACAGAAAAACAAAAAGGCTAAACTGAATACCCCCCAACCTTGGCCCCAAAGGCGTCATTGGCTAACACAGGGATGTGGGTCGATTTGCAATCGCATTTCCTCCTAAGTCCTATTCCTCCAATTAATACAGAGTGTCCCAGAATTACCCAAGCATTTATTTTCTGGCTAAAAGTACAATTGCGCTCGATTCCTAGTGAAACATATAATAGCCGCGTTTACATAGGGCTAGTTGCCAGATAGTGGAATTCCGATAACGAGACATTTATTCCCCACTATTATATTATATACCTACATATCCGGAATTGGAGGATGTTCAGTAATTGCGCTCGCTCATAAAATGCCGTGCGTTTCATGCACAATCCTCAAGCAAAATTATTTTTACTTTCCAATTTTCCACATTTTCTCAAGGCTTAGACCGTTACAGAGACCGTTTTAATTGACTTTGATGAAGTTGACCGCGAGAAATCACAACCAAATGCTACATTAGGTTGTAAAGAACTGAATTGCGTTTTCCCACACACGTGGCGTTTTCTCACCTACGTCTGCAGGAGAGACCGGACCCACTATGCCCCCCCCCCCCCCCCCCACCATCGAAAGGTTCTTCATGACTCCCGGGGCCCCCGGGGAACCTGGGGGGCCCTATACACTGTGGTGGGCCCCTTCGAAAGCAGGTGGCCCCCTCCTGGGCGAAATCCTGGGTACGTGCCTGTTGCTTGCTGTTTCAGCCCACTTGCTATACTATTTTACGGCATTTTTTTTGTTATTGCATAGATGGTGTGTTAAATGTCCGATCAAATTATTTCTTATTCCGACACCTGTGCGTCTAAAAACTGCCGACACCGCGAAATGACTAAACATGTTTTATTATAAGATCTGTCGACTTAAAACGCTGATACTTTTAAATTGGGGAAATCGGCAGGAGCAAAATATTTAAATACAGTAAGCCGTTCTACTCAAATAAGGTTAGTTCTCATGTTTTTTTTTAGGAAAGCTATATGTGAAATGTATAAAAAGTGGAAAAAAATCCGTAATACATTATAATTCATCTTCCGCCACGCAATTTTTCGAATTGGACTTTGCACAAAATTGCGGCTTAAAGATGTCCAGTTCCGGTTGACACCTATAGCGGCCACCGCACGAGCGGCCGCACGTGCCGGAAGCTCCGTGGCGCGTGGGCCACGGGCCGACTCGGCCGGCGGACATCAGGAAGAGGCGCAGATAGAGCGCCGGCTTCCTGCAGGCCGCTGGCCGCAGCTGGGACACTGCTGGCTATACGGCCAGCTCCCGCTCGGCTCCTGGCGGTGCCCGAGGCTCCGGCTCTGTCCGGCGGCTCCCAGCTCCCGGCTCCGGGCGGCTGGAGCGTCTACCAACCCGCACCACTGACCTATGAAGCACCACAAATGCCAGGACACCAGTGACCTTCAAGGCATCAGGCAATGAAGGACATCTTCTCTCCGTCGTCGTAAAATAGAACAATGGAAATAATGTTCAATGCTCATTTTGTAGTACTCTGGCTTGTATCCACCAAGTGTCAACCAAGTTTTAGTTAGGAGAGTAAAACAAAGCCTCTATAATTACGAGCGAGCGAGCGCAGCGAGCGAAGTGAGTCTTTTCAATATAACGGAAAAATCTCAGTATGAGCAGCTCGGCCCGGCCCGGCCCGGCCTGTAACGCTTTTGAGAGGCTTATATCTCAGCAACCGAGCTGGACCGATTGGCCTGCGGTCTTTTTTATTGGGTAGCCCCATCCCTTCTACCCCGTAATTGACTACTTTTGATACATCTCAGTGACCGTCGTGGCACGTGCCACGTGAAAAGTCAGGGGTGTTCAAGCTGTTTTGCAAAAGTAGTGATTTTGAGAGGCTCATATCTCAGCAGCCGCTAGGGCGATTGACTTGCGGGAATTTTTGTAGGGTAGCAGCATCCCTTCTACCCAAAATAGGATACTCTCGATGTACGAGTATGTGGGTCAACCCCAGTGCACGTGCAAAATACAACAATAAGAGGTGCCAAATTTGTTCCCATTTCAGTAACTCGGTAATTACTGGGGCGATTTCGCTAAAACTTGGCATACAGGTAGGCACTCACCAGGCATTGGATTCCCATGTGTTGCGGTTAGGGTGCTACTGCACGTGCGCACGTGCAGGGGGCGTTTCCAGATCTCGAGAACGGCTGGGCCGATTGCGCTCAAATTTGGTACACGGTTGGGGACCAGTTAGTAGGGTGCCGTCAAAAGTCATGTTGGACCCCGTTTGCACGTGCGCGCGTGCAGAATGCCGCTGCCAGATCTCAGGAACGGCTGGGCCGATTGCGTTCAAATTTGGCACACCGCTAGCGACGGGTTAGAAGGGTGCTTTGCACAAGCCCGTTGGAAGCACCCTCTCGCCCTTCCGCACGTGCAGGGCTCACTATCTCGCTCGCTCGTTCTTCGCCCAAAAGGCGTTTTACTGGTTTAATCCTGTAACATCTGTAACGTACTCCGTTGTTGGTTCCGCGGTATAGACACAGAGGGACTGGGCGACAGTCGACCGTCAGACTAGCACGGCCCGTCGGCAGAGCAGTAGGTATACGCTCGGTGGCAGAGCAGCGTAGCACCGACGTCTGACCGGCGTCCGCTGCAGATAGTCGCGAGCGGAAGCGCCATACAGCTCTCCGCGACACACGGCTCTACCAGCACCCTCCCGGCTGCCGCTGTCCTCGGCCACTACCTCTGCCTGCCGCAGATAGTCGGACGGAAGCGCCATACGACCCTCCACGATACACGGCGCTTCTGCGCCGGGACCCTCCCGGTGTCCTTGGAAGTCGGAAAATTACACCGCCGTGACACGGCACCAGCAACGTCTGCAATGGCACCAGCAACAAAAGAACATGCATTCTTGGGACGCCAAAAGGTCCGTCAATATTTGACCTGCCTGTCCTGTCCAGTCACCACCGTCTTGCCCAGTTCATGACCAACATCGCCCCAGAACGTTCCCGCGTAGGCTAATTTCGGAAATATGTCTGCTCGTTCCGACTCGGAAGTCGCCCGAGATAACAAAGGTTCGGGGCTGGGGTGAAAAACAAGTCATCGATAATGCTGGTGACTGAACAGCGCAGCGCGCACTGTTCGGGCGGACCGTTCGTCCCAGGAACGGGGTAAAAATATCGCCCCCAGCCACACAGCGGTGCACGGGCCGCGCGAGGAGCGGAACTGACTGGCCACGGGTGTCGCACCACCCTCCTCTCCCCTCCTCTCTCTCTCTCTCTCTCTATCTCTCTCTTTCTCTCTCTCCCTCTAACCCTCTCTCTCATCCACTCCCATCCTTGCCTCGCTCTTGACTGCGTGACATGGGCAGCCAGAAGTAACTAGTTCGGTACTCGGTACTCGACAGTGACAAGGTTAGTGCAAACAAATAAAATTTGCAAGTGACAACAGTAAATGTGGCTGTCAATAAGTAGTCACCAAGTGAATCTGCCTGTAAGATGCATACGCATATTTAATGCCGCATGGGAGGTTTAATTTAATTTAAAAAGAAATTAAATTTGTCCACAGTTTGCGCCGTACTTCTCGTATATACCTATACGCAAATAAATTTAATAAACCCCAAACGATAACAAATAAACGTCTACAGTATGTCTAGCAAGGATAAGGTCGTATCAGTGTTTCGTCGTGACATTCGACTAACGAGTGTTGATATAGGATAGCGTTTCTAGCAGCATCTGAACGGTCTCCCTTGCGCACATACCAGGTGACGTAAATTCAAAGTCTCCAAATTCCGGGAGGCTTGTGGCGTTTCCGCCAAGAACGTAGTAGTTACATAGTACGGGTAGGACTGGCGAGAGTTCTGCAGCACGTATTGCGAAAATTCGGCGTCATTTGCCAGTTTTATCAGGTCGGCTCTGCTGGTCGGTGGGCTGCGCAGACGGTGACATGCAGCCGCGGGTGTAGGCCCGTCCTGGGGCGCTGCAGCCAGCCAGACGCCCGGAAGGAGAGGGCGGCGCACGTGGCGAGACGACTGCCTGTGTGCGGCCTCACGCGCCGTCCAGTCACCCGGCGCGCACAACCCGGTCACCGGACCATACCGACCGGACACCCAAGCCTTGCACCTTGACCGGTCACAAAGACACATACCCCGAATAGACAGCGGACAGCCATGATCACACACCGATTGGTCACACCCCACACACCCTGACCGAACCATCACCTGTGTGTGAGAACTTATAGGTCATGACATCCCCCGCGCTGCTGTAACCCTCCTTTGCCGCTCATCTCCGAAATACCTCCCTGATGAGGCCTCTCTGAAGCAGATAAGCGCCAGTGGCCGACGCCGTACCACGGGAGAGGGGACGTCGAAACCGTTCAGTCTCAGATACCGGTGGCACGCCGACGCTAGGGGAGAGAGCCGGCCGACGGAGGGGCGGCCGCGCTCCCCCGTGCGTCCTCGACGACTTCCAGATGTGTCCAGACGCTACAAATCGACCGTGGCCAGACAAATAAATCCCGAGCGAGACGCGATCATTGGAGAGACGGCGCCGCGGAGCCTACCCCACCGCGCCGGATACGGGCTCGGGTAAAACCTGACTGCCGCCGGACAGTCTCAGTTTTAGAGACCAGGATTTTTTTCTTGAAACAAACACGAATTTAATTAATCAGACATTGGCTTTCCACCATCCGAAATAGTACGAATGATTCCAAAAAACTGCAAGTCTGAAGTTTCTCAGTGTCAGTTTGAGTCCTAATGACATTTAACTGCAGTGTCTCGCTACTGACCCGTTGGTGTCTCACTAACGTACCCGGTCCCGCTGGTGTCCAACAAATGTCCTGGTGGTGTCCTGGTGGTGTCTCGCTAGTACATCCGGTTGTGATAGTGTCCGTCAGTGTCCCGCCAGTATCCCGCCAGTGTCCAGCTAGTGTCTCGCCAGCGTCCCACTCCTGTCCCGCCAGTGCCCCACTAGTATCCCACTAGTGTCCAGCTTATGTCTCGCCAGCGTCCCACTCCTGTCCCGCCAGTGTCCCACTAGTGTCCCGCTAGTGTCCCGCTAGTGTCCCGCTAGTGTCCCGCTAGTGTCCCGCTAGTGACCCGCCGCCGCCGCACCTGTATCGCAGTTCCCACTGGGTCGGGTGTCGGTCCGATCCGGCGCGGGCGGCCGTAACCGGAGACCGGCGCCGGGACCACACGCGGTCCTCGGACCCTCCAAACCCGGTCCGGTCTGCGGACCCTCCCCGTACCGGCTCGGTCCGGTCCGGTCCGCATCTGGAGACCAGCAGCGTCCGGCACTCTCACCATTCACCAGAGGCAGTGTCACCAATCGAGGCACTAGGGCCACCTGATACCGGCTCCTCACCAATCAATGAGACGCCTAACCATTGTCAGCCACTGAGAAGCTCTCTTCACTGAACTCAAGTTGCAGTCATCCATCATAAGAGCTATGATTTCGGTCCCTAGGTATGCAAACTGCAAATCGCCTGACCCGGAAACCTGCAACGCTGGATCCCAGCCTATAAGACTGGGCGGTGTCGGGAATCTGTCTACCGAGCAGATCTTCAGTGGGTGAATACATCCAGAGGCTCAGAAGTCCGCCATCTCTCTCGTATTCACCTCGCGCGCCCTTGCCGACGCGGCTGTGACATGATATTCAGCGCGAGTCATATTTCACTGCTAGAACAAGGTCAACAAAAGCCACAATGACCACAAAAACGCACCCGGGGCTCATGTGGTAAAGCGTCGGTGAATTCATTCATATATCCCCCATCTTTTTCACCCCGACCGCCACATCCCGAATGAGGGTCTGTTTGTTTTTTAAGGTAAATTCGGCAGGACCTCGGGCGAACAATAATAGGTAAAAACAAAAATAAAAACATTGCTCTTCGATTCGAAGTATAACAGACAAAAAATATAGCGTAGAGATATTTCCCATAGACGTTGTAGGTTGTTCCTCAATACATGAGACGGCCAGTCTGTG
Source organism: Amphibalanus amphitrite (assembly GCF_019059575.1). Taxonomy (NCBI): domain Eukaryota; kingdom Metazoa; phylum Arthropoda; class Thecostraca; order Balanomorpha; family Balanidae; genus Amphibalanus; species Amphibalanus amphitrite. Next base: position 8,271 of record NW_024882887.1, read on the forward strand.
TCTCGGTCCACTAAGCCCATATCCCGGTCCATTCAGTCCGTGCCAGGTCCGTTCAGTCCATGTAGGTATCGGCCCATTCAGTCCGTGTCCCAGTCCTTTCAGTCCATCTCTCGGTCCATTCAGTCCGTGCCAGGTCTGTTCAGTCCGTCCATTGGTCCGTTCAGTATAGTCGACTACATAATGATGTTCCACTCCTCAGAAGCTATCAGTTGACCTGAGCGCTAAGTTGTGCCGTTTATCACGCAATTAAGCGTGTCGATTGTGAGCATTGTGACAAAGCTATAATTTGTGAACTCAGCCCGCGTGATGCGGCACAGCCTACCACTCCAGGCAAATAATTGCCTGTGAAAAGTGGAACATCATTCTGTAGTCGACTATACATACTTACACATTTACATAGTCCGCGTCTCAGCGTATACAGTCCGTATCCCGGTCCGTTCAGCCCGTATCCCGGTCTGTTCAGTCCGCCTCTCGGTCCGTTCAGTCCGTCTAGCGGTCCGTTCAGTCCGTCCATTGGTCCGTTCAGTCCGTGTCTCGGCGCACTGCAGCCCCGGCGATCGCTCGGTAATCGGAGACTCAGCAGCCGACCGGCGCATAACGTAACTCCTGCCCAGACGGCGCCGCCGCGAGGTCGGGGCCCGAGGGCCACGAGCGACGGCTGTGGGGTGTGAGACTGTAGGGTCCCAGGTAGTGTGGCAGGGTGCAGTTGAGTCATACTGCATTTCACGACGTCTCTTACACCAATGAAACGGTATAACCCGTGCTGTGGCGATGGTCCGAGCATGGCATATCGAGACGACACCTAGATCTTTTCATAAACTATCCAGCGATGGTATGTATTAGTAATGATGGTTACCGATACTACCTGACCTCGAAAGAACCTGGTGAGGACCACTTCTATTTCTGACCACGGCTATTTTCAGCTCAGGGTTTCGACCTCGCGAATGTGATGGAGGCAAGTGAAATATTTATCGGTGCCGAGCTTCACCCATGGTGGGCGCTGATTCGGCGCATCCCTTATCAAAACATTTATCCCGCTATCTTCGGGAGCCGCTTCCAGAGACGGCTATTTCGCCGGGATCATTGTGTCGGTGCTGTTGCGAGGGACGCATCCAGGAGTGGGTGCAGGATCCTGCTGCAGCTACCAGCCTTGGTGGGGGCAAGGCGGCACTATATCGATGCATCGTGACAGGTGAATGGTGTGACCGGTGACGGTCAATGGCAAACAGGGGAGGGGGTGGGATGGACCGGAGGTGCTCCATAGTTCAAACTTCAATACGTCAGCCAGTTGTCTTGTAGACACTGACAGGTTCCAAACCTACAGTCCAAAATGTTTGAATTGATTAGGCCTCAAAAGTACATAAGTGTCTATAACCGTTCAGTAAGCGCCATTCATTCATTCTTTGCCAACTTCTTGCGAAATTCATCGTGAAACTATAAAAATCACATTCACGCATCAGCTATGCACGTTCAGAGGATGCGTGTCCAAATGTATAGGCCGATCCGACCATGGTGTGGTCCTGGACCCTGTTCAACCTTTGAATCGAGTAGTGAAATGAGTTAGAAATGTTCCGGTCGTCGGTCGCGCCCGTTCCGATCGTCGGTCGTTCCCGCTCAGATCGTGCTCCGATCCGGTGCGAGTCAGCGGTCTACCACCGACCGAGCTGTTTATCCCTGCGGTAAACAGTCCACAAACAGGTATGATCGGGCCAGATCGAGATACCTGCCGCACAGGAGCGCGCTTCGAGCTACTCCATCGTTCGCCGGAACACAGCGCGGTGGGCGATGGGCAATGGACGATGGATGATAGGCAATGGACGATGGACGATGGGCAATGGACGATGGACGATGGGCAATAGGCGATGGACGATGGGCAATAGGCGATGGACGATGGGCAATAGGCGATGGGCAATGGGCGATGGACAATGGACGATGGACGATGGACGATGGGCAATGGGCGATGGACAATGGATGATGGACGATGGACGATGGGCAATGGGCGATGGACGATGTGGGCGATACAGTGAGCTGATAGTCACATCCCGGCCGGCTGGCATATGCAACAGCCGCCGTTATACCAGACTCGACATGCAGGCTCACTAACGAGGACAAGTGACGGGCTGGTCACATGACCACTCAGCTGTCCGGTCACAGATTATCTGGATACGGGCTGCTCGGTCGGGCGATGGTTCTATCATCCATTGCAAATCAATGAAGATCCCATTTTAGATGCGCATTCAGTACGTTCAGTAACTGAAGCGCAATTCATATTACCAGAATGCAATAGTGTCGGTATTTTCATCTGGCTATAACTTCATTACCAGATTGAAGATTCATTACGGAGCGAGAGAAGCGAGCGTAGTCTTTCCTTAGATTAACGGAAATTTCTGAGTATGAGCGGCCGGCCGGCCGGCCGGCCGTGGTCACGATTCTGCGACGCTTACCTATATCTCAGCAACCACTTGACCGATTTACACGGGATAATTTTTGTAGGGTAGCTTCATTCCTTCTACCAAGTATTGGACTATTCCCGATGCATGTGGGTGACCCCTTATGCACGTGCCACGTGCAAAACGAAGAGGTGTCACTTTTGTAATTGTTGCAATATCTCGGTAACTACCTGACCGATTGCGCTGAAGTTGGCATGTAGGTAGGCACCCACTAGGCACTGCATATCCATGTGCCAGAGTTGGGGTGCTGCTGCACGTGCGCACGTGCAGGGGTCGATTCCAGATCTCGAGAACGGCTGGACCGATGACACTCAAATTTGGCACATGGTTAGGGACCGGTTAGTAGGGTGCCGTGCAAAAGTCAGTTGGGACCCATTTTGCACGTGCAGGGTGCCGCTTCCAGATCTCGAGAACGGCTGGGCCGATTGTGCTCAAATTTGGCACATTGCTAGAGACCGGTTAGAAGGGTGTCGTGCACAAGTCAGCTGGAGGTACCCCGTCGAAATTTCGCACGTGCAAGGCCCACCCTCTCGCTCGCTCCGTTAGTCGCCCCAAAAGGCGTTATATTGGTTAATAAAACCAGAGATTACTGGATTGCTGTTTTCAACGATCTTCTTAGAACAAGTACAAAATTCTCCTTCTGTTTCACACCCACGCTGCGAGTGGAGGACACAGCTCTCTCGGAGCGCGGAGACTGCACCGGCAGCGATTGTGTCGTCCGCTCCTCTGTCGATTCCGGCGGCCCGTGTTCCGGTTCCGGCGGATTCGGGGCGCTGTCCAGGAAGTGGCGGTCTGTCGGGACCGTTATCACTGGCGCCGGTCAGTCCGCAGCGCTCATCTGACCGTCCCGACCCAGCTGTCCTGTGCCATCGGCGACCGCCCGGCGCCGCCGCGGGGCGCGTGCTGCGGCGCCCCGCGCGGGCAGAGACCGCGGAGGCCGCCACGACCGCACGTCTCCAGGAAGTTGGAGAGGCGGCCCGCAGCCGCGGCGGCTCGGCAGAGCTCTGAATGGGGGCCGGCCGTGCCGCGGCGCCGGCAGACCGGACGAAGCGGACCGTGTCGGTCAGATAACACGCCCCGGGCCGCCGCGGCTGTGGCCCGCTGAGGCCGCGTTCAGCAGGACATCCGCCGTCGCCGCCTGTCTCCATCTGGTGTGGACGTGGGCGCCGCGCCGCGCCGGGACAAAACTGACCGACGAATTTACGAGAGACGAACATAGCCACAAAGTATTGGAGGATGAATAACGAATGGAGTTAAAATTCGACACCAAGCCTCAGGTTTCAAAGGAATGTCAATGCATCGCCTGTGAAATAAGTCTAGATAATTAACTGTATTTAAAACTTGCGATAACTACATGAATGCACCGTTTACGGTCTCAATGTCTGATTTGTACCTTTATCACGCGCACCGACGGGGGGCGGATATCCGCCCCCCCCCCTGAGGTTTTTCGCGAATAGCGGGAAGCGCCGCGAAATTTGGTACGACTATTCCCTCATCAATTTTACACACGGTGTGCAAGTTTGAACCTCCTACCTTTTAAGGTCAGGTCACCAGGTCACTTTGAATGACCCAACCTCAAGTCACTTTTTTGCAACTTTGTCACCGTGCCAGAGCTACAGTAGATGTCGGAGGCCTTTGAAAGTCGCAGGATGTTATTAGGTCATTAGTAGCTACAACTTGCTTATCTCGGAATTTTGATATCAGTGACCTAAGGTCAGGTCAATTTCGCGACCTCCCCATTATAAGTCAATGGGGGAAAAATCAACTCCCTGTTTTTACCACTAAAACGGGTCGGAATGGCCCCATATACCATACATGACTTCATATACAATCAACCTTCACTACCTTAAGGTCTGTTTTGCTGTTGGGCAGCTGTGAGGTCATGTGACGTCATCAAAGGTCACCAAAGGTTTTTGGCCAATAACTCCGTACAGGAACAAGATACAGCCGCGTGGATGGTCTCATTGTGTTCAGCTCGTCAAGACGCATCGAATGATATACATGATGACCTCGAGGTCACGTGACCTGAGGTCAAACTTTGACCTTGACCTTTCGAGGTCAACATATAATCATTCGATGCGGATTGACGAGAGGATCACGATACTGTCCTTAGTTTGTTCCTATCTTGACTAATTCGAAAGTTATTCGAGAAAAACTCTCTCCATATCTAGCGCCGCCATTTTGACTTTTTCGACCCCTGTGACGTCATCTTTGACCTGACCTGAAAATGACCCTAGTAAAAATTGTAGATCTTGACCGTGCATATCCGATGCCGTTTAACGCTTGTCGCTATCTTGCTTCGTTCTCGAGATCTCAGGGGGGGGGGCGGTCATCCGCCCCCCCCCCCCGTCGGTGCGAAGTTGGCGCAGACCCCCGTCGGTGCGCGGGTTAAAACGGATAAAGCATATAAATATTTAAATATCATAAAGGAAATGTGCGCATTTCGCATGGACGTGTGGCCTGCTGTTACATCAAACAAAGGAGTTCATACAGTGCCAACCTCGGGGCTGAGGGGGCTTTGGCTGTGTCAAAGAATCCAGGATCACTTGTATCAGTTAGTTTTGCCCTTTTTAGAAACAAGAAATTCATTAAAAATGAATTTTCTAAGGAAGACGGTTTTTAACAATTATAACACTGACAGTCCCGGGAACACTTGTCAATTATCGCGGGCAACACAGTTTGAGGCGGTCGCCTTCGCTGGGGTTAGCCGGCCTCTCTGACCGGAAATGGAATTTAACCCGGCAGGCGGTGGGCCTCCCGGCCACCTTCAGTGGGGGGGGGGGGGCATTTTTTGCCCCCCGTATCTCCGAAACTACTGGACGGATCCGGAAAATTCAAACGGCGTTCGATAGCCCTGTCAAATTTGTCGAAGGAAACCAAATTTCATTGACCTCGGGGTCACTGATGACGTCACAGGTCAGGTCAAAGGTAAAATGTTTCACCGCTCACGGGGCTTCTAGGGAAAGCTCTATAACACCGAGTAAAACGCATTTTGTCGAAAATCAGCGATAGGGCGTCAGTTGTCTAGTACATATGTTGCTATTAGAGGTCACTGGTCATACCAGGTCAGGTCACAGGTCAGGTCACCAAAGGTCACCAAGGGTCACCACATGAACCCAACTTTACAAAGGTTGTGCGATGCATGTTTTATGGCCAGTTTTTCATTTCCAACTCAATGGTGTTAGTTATAAGACCATCAGGTACGGTTTAGGTCACTTTCTAGTGGAGGTCAGGTCAAGGTCAGGTCAAAAAGGTCAAATTTCAAAGTTGATATTTTGCATAAAATCGGTATTGATTCGATGCAGCTCGTCATGGGGAGTCTAATGGTGGTCTTTGTTTTGCGCTACGAGGTCTAGAATTGCTTAAGATTGAGTTTGAAAATTTTTACGTCATCAATTTTGAACAGTTTTTTTTTTGCTATAACTTGGCCAAAAAAAAAGAGATATCGATCTCAAATTTGGTATGTAGATAGAAGGCGGTAGGGACTATCACATATCATCCTTTTTTCGAAATTCAAAAAACTTTTTGGATTTTTCGGCTATTATTTTTTTTTTAAATCTATTGTTTGATTTTTGGGGGTCAAAATCCAAAAAATTCAAAAATCCGAGATATTAGTTTTGTAGCCCCCTCAATTCTACACCTTTTATGTCGAAACATTTTTCTGTGTCTCTAAAGCTGTAGGCCTGACAGCTCTTCTCGCGAAACCTTTTTTGGGCCAAAAATGACAGAAATGATGTCACTCTGACGTCATTAGCGTCCAACCTATCATAGCCTTTGGAAAAATTTTTGGTCACAATGTGCAATAGCTATTCACGGGAGGGTACTGAAAGTTTGGCGACAATCGGCGCAGCGGTTCTCGAGATATATCGAGAAAAAAACTAAAAGGGGGCAAAAATGCCCCCCCCCCACCGCCTGGAAGGTTAACGGAGAGTTTGGATCCGCTTGGGTAATTTTCAGTGGTTTTCAATTAATTTTTGCATTGCAATCATATTATGGATATGGTTCCACATTATACTAGTAATTCATTAGCTAATTAAATCACACTTCCAATAAAATTATGTAACTCAGCCCTCGGATGCGTGTGCGCGTGTATGCGGTGACCCCCCACGCAGGTCGCGGTGCTGCGCCGCTCGACGGGCCGGGGCGCCGGCGGCAGACCGCTGCCAGCAGTATCATATGTCGTCTGCCTCGGTGTGTTGTCGGCAGTACGTCTCCTCAGTAGTGCTCTGGCCGCCGCCCTCGCCCCCTCCCCCCTCGGCTCGCAGTTCGACCGCACTGCGCCGGAAAGGGACGACTGCTCCGCGGGGAACAGACGGAGCAGCGACGGACGAGCGTTTAGTGGGTACTCCGCCGCCAGGCCGGGGTCAAGTTACACAGTCACCTGATGGGGTGGCGAGGACCTCGCTGACAAAGGCGAGAAACTAAGAAATTGGTAAATTAACTTTGTTATACCTCGTATCTAATCTTTTTTTTCTGAAATATGTGTAGCTGCAGGCCATTTCAATCGTGTATCATACGAGGATGTTTTAGGATGTTTTTTCCTGGCTGGAATCAATTACTGGAGTTGCAGTTGCTATGCCACTTCAACTGTATTATCCCGGTCAAGTTCTCAATGCCGTGCGCAAGTCAATAACAAACGGCAATTGTTCTTATACGCCTGCACTTACTTAAGTTTTTTTTTCTTAAGAAAGTCAATGCACTGGTGAGTTACTTTGTTATTTCCGAAAGTTTTTTCTTTGTTATTTCCGAAAGTTTTTTTTCTTAAGGTCAATGTACTGGTGAGTTACTTTGTTATTTCCGAAATAATAACCTCTGTATCAAAATTTGAAAAGCAGCATATTGTTTCGATGATGATTTGTTTTGGTGCATAATGCAAAAATGTTGGTAATGCAAAAGAAATAATAATGATTAAATATGATCTTCTGAGTTCTGCTTGATGCGGAACGCTGAACTTTATCATCTAATGAGGTTTTATGAATACGTTTCTCGGCAAACATGATGATGTTCTCTATTGTTTTTTTGTGTTAAAAGTGAGATCTTAAACAATTGTAAAAAAAAATAATAAAATGCAAATAACGTAGTTGGAAAAGACATTTATAGATAGATACTATTAAGTCAGTAATGGTGTAATTTAAGTGTAGGTTAGTGTGACAGAATCGAACTTTGGCTCCTTTGGGAAGCACTTTTTAAATCGATTTGTATTTTTTCTTTTCGCTTTTTTCTTTTATGTTTGTCAAATTAAATAACATTTTTGTTTCCAAAAGTTCACGTATACAGTGTATGTGCAATTAAAACTTAAAAGCATGTCCAAAAAGGAAAAGGTCATGATATGACTATCATAATTAACCATTCGAAGCTTTACAGTAATGCTCATAATATATATCTAATATCTATTCATATCATTCATAGACAATTAAGGGACACGGAATGCAGAAGGTAAAACGTATGTTACTTGCCTTCTCTGCTAAGCCTTGAAAGTCAGCCGGCATCGGCGGTAAAGAAATAACTAATTGCTTCTATCTTTTTGACCATAATATTTGAGCAAAGACATTTTTATGTAATGCATTCATTCACGTTCACTGTACGCATTTACGAAAAAAAGCGTTTTATATTCCAGACATGTGTTCATCTGCGCGTGAAGATAAATCAATGCAAGAGGACGTACCACGCTACCGAAAAGGTGCAGCATACGAGCATGCAATCACTTCGGGGCAACTGCTAAAACCTTTTACCTACTATTAAGTTCCTTAATACAACAAGAACAGTTACGCAGTAACAAGGAAGTTATAGTTTAGTCAGAGTGATCCCAGGACAGCTCTCAATACAGACTGCATCGAATGTAGAACGCCATAACTGGGCGGCACCGGAATCAATGATTGGCCAATCATGGTTGCAGTGGTCCCACGCTTCCACGGCCAATGGGCTGAACAGTTAGCATAACGAGCGTTTCCACGTGCAGGAAACTTAACTTGTTATACTTCTCAAGCTTGCTCTGGCGGTATCAAAACATAGAAATGCGCCTCTTCTTCGATACGGAAGCAGTATCTAGTTCTCCGGTAACGCTACTGTCTATATAAATACATAGTGATGATACAGGTAATCAAAACATAGGCACAGACAGCACAAAAATGAAAAAGAGACGAGGCATAATAGGTACTTTTCAATCACAGTAATCGGACATCATGCTTTCCTATTGCTCATCAAAAGTTTGAAGATTAGGTATTTCGTGACATTGATATTGTTGATCGGACACGCTGATTTCTAGATCCTTATTCAATAAAAGCAGAGACTTTGGAGGCTTGTTGATCGCCGTGGGCCGGCCGACTGACCTGCACTGTTGGAGCCTCATGGTGCTGCGCCTGTGGGCCGGGTCAGCTGGGGTCAGCGGCGCCGGCTGGCGACCTCTCCCACCCTCCGGTCCGTCCGCTCGCCCGGCGGCAACTGCGAGGCGCAGGGGCGCGCCGCGAGCCGCGCAGCCGGCCGGATACGGTGCCTGCTCCCCTCTGACTTCCCCTCCCTGCCCCTCACCTCCCCAGTCAGCCGGCAGAGGACACACGCACACGGCGGCATCGGGAACAGAGCGAGCCGGCGGGAGCTGAGGTTTGTGACACCGCAGGTCAGTTTCTTCCAACGAAACGGGATTTTCTTTGTAAGGAATGCTTAAAAACACGCATGAGGCGCAACGCGCTTATGGCGTGGTAAGTACCCTGACATTAATCAAGTTTGTGTTCGAGTCATGACAGACAAAGCGTCAATCTATCCATAGACCTCTGTATACAGAGGTGGGTCTTTGATCTATCCAATAAAAAAATGAATCGTTCTTGAGTCCAGCGCAGATTGAATTCATATTCACGTTGCACGTTGACCTAACGAAGCTGGTATAGCAAACAAGCCACAGCTCCCAGGCAATGTGGATGCTTAGCTTACGTAACTGTTGAATCAAAGAACCATGCTGTTATTTACTCCTAAGGGACTGATCATAATATGTTCCTTCGATTGATTTCCGTATCTAGCTCAACCGTCAGCAGACATTGCAATCATTCGAGAAGGGAAGCTTCCGTGATACTCCCCCCCCCCTCCACCGGCACGCGGGAAATGTTATCATTGATATATTTATCATCATCACCATTTTTGCTCTATGACATGCTCAATACAAGACACAGGCTTGCAAGCAGTATCAAATCAATGCAATCATCTAATCGCTGTTGATTACGATTTTCGTCGTCTCGCCTGGCCATGATGTTACTAAAATAACTGAACTACATGTTTATATGACTTAAAGCTGTACCTAGATGCCGGCAGCGCTCGTGCGTTGCCTTGGGCCAGAATTGGAGGATCCATAGCCCAATGAAATGTGCATTATTTTGGAGGCCTTGCCTGGGACTACCATTGAACCGATTTTGAGGTTGATGGCTTAAAATTTCTTTGAGCCAGAGGACCTCACGTCAAAACGGTTTTCCGACCCCAGCACGTGCAGCCTGCACCCCTCGCAGACGGTGACCCCCCTGGAAACTGGTTCAAGGTGTTACCGATGTGTCCCGCCAGTATGGCTTTGCCCGTGACCTCGGGTTGACCTGAAGCCTTGACAAAAAAAAAATTCGTGTCACCGAAACTTTGAAGCGGAATAGCATGTGCCACGAAGCACCGAGCGAACCGAGGCCAGCACCAAAAGTTTACCTCGCCGGAGACGAATCAAACGGTCCCACTTTCGTCCCGATCGGTCCACCCATTTTGACTCCAGGTCCAAAAAAGCTTGAACAAACTCACTCACATACTCACTCACTCACTGACAAACAGGTTCAGCCCTTGGTTCAGCCAAGGCTATAGGGTTCAGCCGAACTTTTTTCAGCGACCCACCAATGGGAATTTCCGGATGCAAAAGCATGCTATCGCATGCTTTTGATCCTCCAATTCTGGATTAAACATTATTGTGGTTTTTCCTGCAAACGTAATTGTAAGTAGAAACAGAACTATGAGAAATGGAAATAGGACTTTTCACATCATTGTTTATACATAAGCAAAAAAAAAAGACCGGATTACATCTAAGCCTCGCCGGACCTACATCATATCTTAGTTTTTTAATAGTCCCGGTCGAAGTGGGTAGATGCGACCCCCTCGCCGTTTTACCCCAAGTTGAACTACTTGAACTACTCACGGTAAAACGAGAGCATGCGCCGTTGCGAGACGCAGCGACTGGTACCCGACTTTAAGGTATCAGGTCAACCGGTGACCTGTGAGGTAAGGTCAAGTGCCTCGAGGTATGGTTTCGGTTTTTGGTAAATAACTTCGCCAAAAATGGTCACAGAGCCCCGCTTGTGGTACCATCTTGTGGCTCCATGCTCATGCGCTTCGAATAACATACTTTTTGTTTAGGTGAGGTCAAGTTACGGCTTTGGTCTTGGGCCAAGGTCAGATCAGAGCCAATCAGGTCATGAAGCTGGTCAAAAGAGGTCATATTGCATTATCATTTTAATTGGCAAGTGTTCCCGAGTCTATTATTGCTTTTCTCGACTTGCTAGCTCAATTTGATCGGAAGTTATTGATGAAAGCTCATTATAGTGACCTCGTAAATAACGTTACGCAAGCTCAACTATGTAAAAATGAAACTTCAGAACTTGTAAAGGGTGCATGAAATCACGGTTCCATGTGCTTCAGATAGTTTTAGGTCATTCTCGGAGCCAACGTAACAATTTCCATATTTTCCTCATTGACTAATAATAGTAAGGCCACGTAACCAACCTGACCTCAGGTAAACCTTAGGAAAAATCCGAGGTGTACGAGTTATGAGACCTCTGAAGGATACTGAGAACTGCAGGTATCACATCCCTATGAAGGCTTCTCTGGCACTGAGAGCATCGCGAAGTTGTGACATTTTAGGACCGTGTAGGGGTTCACTTATGACGTCATAGTTCAGTGACCTGGCCTGACCTGAAAATGCGGTTGCGGTCACAAGATCCGGCTTGAATCGGAAGTTAGCTATGCCAAGTTTCAGTTCTCTATCTCCAACGCACTTTAATAGCGAACGATAGGTAGGATCTATGGAGGGCGGCACCCGCCTAGTCCCTCTTCGGCCGGCGAGGGTTAGGAGGCTTTTATAGCAGTTTCCGAATCCTTTCTAAGTCGGTATTCGCCTAGACCCAAATTTATTTACAACACAGTAGGGCTAGGGGATAGCAATTCGCATAAAATAAAAAAATGACCATCTGTGATGTTTTAGGCTAAATGGTTTACCTGAGATCAAAGCTATTGACATCAGCTAAGAAGTCCCTTTAATCAGACATCGACTGCTTTCTGCGCCCTCCTAGTGCAAGTCTCCTTTTTATGAATGAACCATGGCTTCGCTTAAATTAGGGATATTGTCCAACCCATTCGGGACATCGTGTGGCCCGACATTTGATGACAGCGTGCGACGTTCTTTTTAACTTCAGATGAGCACTTGATCTGAATTCCGAAATGATTGATCTAAGAAAAAGAAATATTTCGTTTGCGACTTCCCGCTACGTTGCTTAGATTTTTATGCCTTTACATGTATATGAGGTGGCAGGTATCCGAACCTCCTGTCGTGGAGCTGGCACATGATCCATGCCTGTGCGAGCATTTAGTTTACATTTAGTTCTTCTACGAATAAGTAAAGTATGAGCTAGAACTTTAAAGCAGTACTGAAGGTGTTTTAGAAAGCCTAGCCGTTGCCGGCTGCCGCAAGCAAATGTTGTTTAATTGCATGCATGCGACTGTTTTATGCTTCTTGAAATTTATTCAGCCTAGCATCCTACGCCGTGCAGATAGCTCGCTAAGGAGGAAGTCCTTTTTTGGGCTCCCGAGAGGTACAGTCCACAGCAGAAGTAATGTGTGGTTTCAGTCATGGGTATGTTCTGCTTCTGAAGCTTAGGAACCATTAGCCAGACTACAATGAAACTTTGAATGTAGCTTATATGTATCGTCACTCTTGCAGCTGCAGCTTAAGCTATTGACATCTTCTTTTCGATCACTCCGCATTAAACAATCGCCAGTCAAAGCCAACCGTTGAGATTGGTAAAACCCTACATTACTTTAGCGGTGGGCTGTACCAATAAAACAAGCACGTAAAAATTGCAATATATTAACAGCGAAGAAAAAAGAGCATGTTCCAATCGGCAGGTTCAGTGTCAGTTCGTCCCGTGCTGAGCACAAGCACTGGAGATGGTCGTGTGTGGTCAGACGTTCAGAGCGGTCCGGCAGTGTAACGGGCGTCTCAGTACAGCTCCGGGAACTGCTGCTGGTGAGCCTGGTACTCGGGCAGCTGCGCAGGCGCCACCGGCAGGTGGGCGCCGCTCGGCAGGAAGCCCTCCTCGCCGCTCGTGTAGTCCACGCGGAACTGCTGGCCCTCCGGCGAGACGAACTCGAACGAGCCCACCTTGGAGATGGAGCCCGTCTCCGGCTCGTAGCCCGGGATGCTCTTGCCAACCTCCTCCACCTGTCGGTCGGGCAGACAGAGTCGACGTCAGCGTCTCAGTTACCGAAAGACTGCATATCAGGTAACACCAAGACAACTGTCGGCTTCAATTTATTGCCTGAGAGCTACTCCGAATTGCGTAAAATGTAGAGGAAGCTACACTCCTTACCTTCTGTCCGTTGTCCTGTTCGTATCCGTACTCGTAGTTGCCCTTGTCGTCCGAGTTGAACCGGTACGACAGCAGTCTGATCTCTGGCTGCTGCTGATAATAGTCCTGCGGTGCAGCGGCCGCCGCCGCCACCAAACAGACAAAGATTGCCTGTGGAAGAAGAAAGGTTATTCAATGGTAGAAACCTTCATATTTTTATAACAATTTTATTGCCATAGGCACAGGTAAAACATGAATTATCAGAGGAGTGTGATTATGAGAGTCAAATTGGTGATAAACCATAAAATGTCTTTAATAAGTTACAATAACATAAGTTTGGATTCGAGTTTGGTCAGTTCAATGACAAAATGTCATTGATGAAACTAAATTCGGCGCTTTCTTTGCTGGGATCAGTCGTTTGTTGGGCTCAGTCGTTTATTGGGGTTATCCGTCTGCTGGGCTCAGCCGTTTATTTGGATCAGCCGTTTGCTGGGCTCAGCCGTCATACATACCGACTTCATTGTGAGACCACTGGGGAGGTGTCGAGACCAGAGAGGTGTGATGACTGGTGCTGCTTGGTGCCCTGCCGGTGCATTTATACGGCTGTGTCCGCCGTGTAATCCTGCCGGCCGGTGTGGCAGTCTCCGACAGCGGTGACGTGTCCTAAGTCAGAACCGGCCACGCCACCTCTCCGCAGACAGGTGCCAGACGGAGCGGTCATGGACTATCTTGACCTTGTCTGTCGGTGAAACAGCACAGAAATGCAATGCCGAACTCGAGTCTCGTCATTCGACGGATAGTCGGTAGACCGAACTCACTCGGTAGAGCATTGGACTCCGCGTGGTGAAAGCACGCGTTCCCTGTTACAACAGTCCGGGTTCGAAACGCGACGGGCGCTTGACGTTTGTGGGCTGACAGGTATGGTTGCGGTTGGTGGCAGGCCGCAGCCAGGCGAAGTCAGAGAGGGGACCGGCTGTTCGTGGCTATGTGCGCACGTTAAACGCTGGACTCTGTCATATTATCATATGAATACATCATATGAATTCTGTCATAGAACCGGATTGCGATATCGGAGGGTAGAAGGCACGGTCAACGAAAGAAGCTTCGCTTAGCGGGGGCTCTGTCCTTATGAATCCTTCCAATCAAAAGGTTCGGACTAAAAACGAAAAAAATAGTCATGTGGGCCCCTATTTGCCTGATCTGGTGTTGAGGGTCACCATGAAGGATCCCTTTTCTATTGAATATCATGATGCGTGTTAATTTTTTTGCGACTCATTTGTTACAGTTCTGGTTCCTTCAACCATAATTCAATTTATTCACCGGTCGAAAAATCAAATCAAATCGAATTAAATTCGACAGAAAAAAATCAACCTTCCTTGGCAATTTTACATAATTCTTGAGGCATGATAACGCATAGAGATCATCATCGATAGCAAAATGATGATGCATCTTTTCCTCATTTCTTGATTTATTTGTTTTTGGATAATCTTTCTACCCAAAACGTGGATCTCGAGCAATTTCCAATCGATTGGTGCCTTTTCAAGGGAAAGCTACCCTGGATTCCTCCATGCAGGTAGCGACGGACCTATCATCAGCTGGGTTGCGACCTTATACCGCGCGGGGCTCCACTTTGCTGCGGATCAAGGCTGAGTAATGAGCACTGCGTGGCGTATATACGTTATTGAAGACAGGACAATAGCTCAGGAAGAGGCTTTTTAGGGTAGTGTGGCTACTGCCGGGTGAGGATCCACGGTGTCTGTCAATAGCTTACCAATTCACATCAGCAGCTACTGCAAATACCTATATAATATGTCTATTGTCTGTGCGTTCGGTTAGGCTAAAATAATTAAAGGTGTGTCTTTCTTCTTGGATATTCTGATTGACACAAAATTTCGCGTTATGACATTCCATTAAATTTTATCTCACTTCTCCACCTACTTTCGGCGAACATAACTCCAAAACATTTGTTCCGATATCGCGAATGCGAAAACATACGATTTCTTGCAGAGACACGTAAGATCCCTGATCTCGGCTGCGATACCACACCGCTGAGTTCAACGGGATTTGTGCCGCACAGACTCGGGCCGGACGGTCACCGTCACCCACTCACCACGTGATCCGGTCGGCTTTCAGCGAGATGCGGCGTGCTTTGAGAGTGCCGGGACGACGTGGCGCGCGATGCCTCCGATTTGCGAGCGGCGGGCGGCTGGCGAGGTCGTCTGGAGGCGTGATCCCACTCGTGGGATAGTCATGAGCGAACATCCGTGCCCTGCAGTCGAGGACACAGCCCTTCACCTGCCGTTTTTTTCTGGCATATTGTATCACCTGTGTCATGTACGATTCAACGCAGCTTGTCTGGTTTGCCGCTAGTTCATGCATCGGTGCATCAGAAACCTAAAGAATGTTGTCACGTTTTAATGCGCTCGATGTTCGCTGAGTGACTTTTTCATCTGCCAAGTGTCCAGAGCTCAGCACATGTCCCGTTTTATTACCCGAAATCCATTGAAATTCGCCGTGAGCGCCAACGTCATTGCTGGTGAGAGGCAACGGCATATCGAGGCGGCTTTAGTTCCGCATTGTGAGAAGTTACTGAGCCCTTACCATATCATACTACATATAGAATAATTCCGATAGTGTAAAGGGGTTCTTCTTTCCCCTGGGCATGACAAAGTTGCGGCATTTTTGGGCCATGCGGGGTATGCTTAATGCTTATACCACCATAAGTTACGGATCTGACCTGGCCTACAATTCGGTTGTTGTCATACGGTAGTTCGTATTGAATGTGTAGTGTAAAGGGTACCAACATTCCGATCTACATAGGGCCTTCTAAGCAATCATGAAAACAGCCATCTTTGGACAGCACCGTCCCCCCTCGGTCGGTGAGATTGAATACTCGTAAAACAATGGTCTATGATATGTATGTGTTGTAGCGGATGACCATTTTTTTCTAGGCTAAATAATTCAGATGTTTTCTTACCAGGCAAGACATTTTGGAGCATTCCTTTAGCCACATATTAAAAGTAAGATACCTTCAATGAATTGATGATGGGCAGGATTCCAATTTCCAATCACTTCCCTTAATATTCTAGCACCATGAATGTATGCTAGGCAAATCCTGAGTTCGGCAATCAGCGCAACTGCTCATGACCTTGGCCGTTAGCCTTTGTCGTGTAATTGCACAGTGCGTTGGCATCATCTACAGTGCAGCTCGCATGGCCGGCCTTCTCTCGGCTTCATCTGATACGCGGGACGTTATCCGCTCTCGGGGACCGGATTGCTGCCACTCACAGACCGGGGAGCCCTGCTGAGCTATATAAACTGGCGGCCTGCGCAGCCAGGCACAGTTGCCTTCGTGACCAAGGATCAGCACCTCAACCTCAACATGAAGCTGGTGAGCTATGCAGGAACGGCACTAGCGCAGTGGAGTGGAGTTTACTCGTTCCCAAACGTTGTGTGAAGTGGTGAAAATTTGTGAAGCATTGCTATAACGCATGCAGACGACATTTGGTCGCTTCGGTTAGATTGCCCGTAGTGACCGTGCAGTCGTCTCTCAAAGCTGCAACGGTGGCTTCATGTAACATTCCCAAAAGAAACCAACGATTAGGTTAGTATGAAAAAATGGAAAGCATTTTCAACTTTCTATTACCCTATTAGTGGCAGGCTCCTGGCTACCCCCTATTAGTGGCAGGGGGGGGGGGCTGTTTACGACCCCCCCTTGATATCTCGAGATCTAACGGGCCGATTTTCAAAATTCAAACGGCATTCGATTTCGCTCAACGTGATCTACATTTCTAAAAAATAAAAATTAAAAAATGTCAATAGGGGGGGGTAGAGGGGGGTAAAAACGGGCAAATTGCAGATACATTTTAGACTGTTTATCATGGCCAGGTTTCTGAACCAATCTTAACGCAACTTTTGCCGATCGATAGAGAATGAACCAGGAATTCACATGGATCCTAAAAATATGCATTTTCAAAAATCATAGGCGGATACAGATCATTGAGATTGGGGGTACACAAAAAGTATAGTAAATAAGGTTTTTGTTGGTACTGTTTCTAAAAAGGGTGGTAATGGTCTTGTTATGTTATAATTTTTCTTATGAGAGAACGACTAAAATTGTATTGGTAATGCATAGGCGGTGTCAGGGCACCTATGTTGGGAGGTAAAACATAACCCCCCTTTTTGGACGCCTGGATCCGCCTATTATAGCAAAAACGTGTCAAAAGAGGATGCACAATAACTGTATATGTTATCACATGATACCTTTTATTCACTGTTCGTAAAACTGGTGCAGCATCGTGATCTTCGCCCAAATGACTCGCTTCACGAATAGGACCCCCCAATTCCCAGTGCTCTGGAGCCGCCCCTGGTAAAGTTATGAACTTGAAATTTTCAGGGAATGTGCCCAATTTAGTTTTAGGAAAAGTCAGAAAATTTCAGCATCGTAGCTTCAGCGGTTTCGGAGATATTCCCGAAAAACCTGAGGGGTGGATAAAAACAACCCCCCTGCCACTAATAGGGTTAAGCAATGATGATAACATTTCGAGCAGTTTTTTTTTCATATGAAAGTTGTGTGTGTCGATCTTTTGTCAGTCCTTTTGTTATACATACCTTAGACGAGCAGGATTGTCGCATTGTAACTACATTAGTAAATTTATGGTCAATTGATGTGCAGAACATTCATAGGAAAACAACGTCAAACCATGCATCGCACCAACTAGCTATGCCTATTATTCGTCCACGTTTGACAGACTTCAGGATACAATTTTTTCTATGCTTGATTTTTACAGTGACGGCGGGGTAAATACAGGCATCGGTAGGATTGTGATTGCAGGATTGCAAAATCCTGATTGCATTCCTTTTTGGTGGATTGCACCTGGATTTAAAATCTATTCCAAAAAACAGGATTTGATTGCGGATTGGATTGCATCATACTTCCATTTTTTGCAATCCAATCCGTATTGTGGTTGATTAGTGCTTTGAAATGGTTTGTTGCGATTGAAAATTATGAGATCGGCTTCATCGGCTTAATGTACTTATCAAGGGCTTTACATCGAAACTTGAAATAATTTAAACGCTTTTAATTTAAACGCTCAAAAAAATATACGCTGATGAACTACATAGCAAGGGCAAAATTACGTATTTGAGGGCGAGTTTTAAATATATAAAACACTGGTTGGGTAGAGGTTTAAATGTGGGGGTGTTTGAGGCAAAACATATTTCCCATAAAATATCTGTGCCTTAGATAGGAATTACTCGCAAGACTAGGGACTAGAAATGGGTGATTTGGGGATGGAGGCACGGCCCTATGCCCCCTCCCCCCTCCCTCCCCCAGATCCACTAGTGCACATAATAATACAACAGGATTGCAAAAAAAGGATTGCGGATTTGATCACAATCCAAGTGAAAAAAGGGGATTGCGGGTAGGAATGCAATCCACTTCGGCACTAGGAATGTTGATTGGGAATGCAATCTTTTCAAAAAGGATTTTACCGATGCCTGGTTAAATAAAGCTTTGTCATTAATTAGTGAAAAGAAATATGTACGGACGTCATATGCGCCGATGTAGCAAATAAGAGGGATTAAGAGCCCTCAGGCAAGCAACGTTATTTACTGCAGTATGACAATTTTAGTTGGACATGTCTACATAATCTGCGCTAATTCCTTTTGTTTACTTGCAATAAATTAAACTATGGTAGCAAGACTCAATTCATTGCGACTAATGTGTGCATTACGATCCTTACATCCTGTAGAAAGTAGATAATCCTTAGAACTGAACAAAGTGTAGATCACACTGCCCATTATCAGCCACATTGAGCCTTTTGCCATTAGTGTTGAGCCATCAGCAAAGCTTGCATTTTAGTTCGAGCCATGGTTGTTCAAGACCCCTCCCTCTGTGCTTTCGCAGGCAATCTTTGTGTGCCTAGTGGCGGCGGCGGCCGCTGCACCGCAGGACTATTATCAGCAGCAGCCAGAGATCAGACTGCTGTCGTACCGGTTCAACTCGGACGACAAGGGCAACTACGAGTACGGCTACGAGCAGGACAACGGACAAAGGGTAAGTAGTCCGCCTTCCATTGAATTTGACGTGATTCAACGCATCCTTCAGGTCATAAATTGAAGCTGGCCCCGGCTCGCTTTATCCATTAATACAGTCTTACGGAATATCTGCTAAGCTGGACTGGTCGTGGCGCCGCTGACACTGACTCTGTCTGCCCGACCGACAGGTGGAGGAGGTCGGCAAGAGCATCCCCGGCTACGAGCCGGAGACGGGCTCCATCTCCAAGGTGGGCTCGTTCGAGTTCGTCTCGCCGGAGGGCCAGCAGTTCCGCGTGGACTACACGAGCGGCGAGGAGGGCTTCCTGCCGAGCGGCGCCCACCTGCCGGTGGCGCCTGCGCAGCTGCCCGAGTACCAGGCCCACCAGCAGCAGTTCCCGGAGCTGTACTGAGACGCCCGTTACACTGCCGGACCGCTCTGAACGTCTGACCCCATATACTGCCCCTGTGATAACGGGCGCCGATCTCATGGTGCGCCGCCGACTATCATGTGTTTGCAATCAAAGTGTCTGCTTTCATGAATAAACGACAACATCATGCTATTGCTACTGAGTTGTTGCACCGATGACAGACATAAAAAACAAATAGGTATTTCTCAAAAGGTATTTTTGATAAGTTTGCGTTCAGTACCATAGCAAGCTCAAATGTTGTTTGCATTTGTCGTCATTCCTATATTGCACATAACCGCAGGTTGTTTGAAAAGACAAACACTATTCGTTAGAATTGTGTTTTTCTATTGAAATAACCGCAGGTTATTTGCGGTGTTTGCGTTTGGCGGCTGGCGGGCGACTTTTAGTCGTTTTCGGTTAGCAGTTAGCGTCGGTGCGGTGCGGGCGGTTTTATTTTTTTTTTCGGCGTTTCGGCGTTTTTTTGTGTGTGGTTTGCGGCGGTCGGGCGATTTTTTTGCCGTTTGCGTTGACTTTTCGGGCGTGCGTTTTACACGTTTTGCGGTGTTTACGTTTTGCGGCGGGCGGGCGTTTTGTGTTTTTTGCGGTGTTTGTCTTTGGCGGCGGGCGGGTGGGCGGGCGGGCGATGCGGGCGGTTTTCTTCTTTTTTTTTTTGCGTCGTTTGCGGTGTTAAATTTGTTTGCGGTTGGCGGGCGGTTTTATTGTTTTGCGGCGTTTTTGCGTTTTTTATTTGCGGTTTGCGGCGGGCGGGCGTTTGTTTATTTTTGCGACGTTTGCGTTGGCGTTTCGGGCGTGCGTTTTGCGCGTTTTGCGGTGTTTGCGTTTTCCGGCGGGCGGGCGTTTTTCACAATTCAAAGTCCAAACCTTCGGGCCACAGCGCTCCTCGAAAAGCGCTGCCCTCGAGTAGGCGAATTGAGACTCATGGGCTCTACAAATGCATGCTGCACAATTGTCATGGTCCGCAAAAAAAAGAAACATGGCAATGAAACAAATATCTAAAGAGAGATATGTTTTTAAAAGTAAACTTATGTTTTAGTTGGTAAGGTGTAGGTATAGCATGCATTTCGAATTCCAACCAATTATTTCGAAAGCGAAAATACTGAACAGTTGATACTAGGCTTCACCTGTCCTAGGAAGGCGGCTGATTAAAAGTATCTTTGTGGTTTGTTAGATGCTGATTCATTATCGCTTCATAAACGCAAATTTTTTTAACGACATTATTGCTGCTTAATTTCTAAAATACCAAAAAGGTATTTGTATTTCTCGAAAAGGCGTGTACCACACATGTATCCCCACCGTATCATGTTAAGCCGCCTAGTATCAACGACTGCAGTTACGCTGTTCCGCAGCTTTCATGATCGTCTCTCAACCCTACATAGCATATTCAGAACGACAGTAGTTACGCTGTGCCGTAGTGTTCTTAATCGTTACCTTCGTCCCTAAATGGCAGTGCTAGAGCGCCTGCAGTTATGCTGTGCCGCAATGCTCTTTGTTATCTCCTTTCACCGCTAGATGGTAGTGTTAGAGCGCCTGCAGTTATGCTGTGCCGCAATGCTCTTTGCTTTCTCCTTTTGCCGCTAGATGGCAGTAGCACAACGCCTGAAGTTATGCTGTGCCGCAATGACCCTTAACTTCACTCTCTGTTCCTAGATGGCAGTGTCAGAACACCTGCAGTTATGCTGTGCCGCAATGCTCTTTGCTTTCTCCTTTTGCCGCTAGATGGCAGTAGCAGAACGCCTGAAATTATGCTGTGCCGCAATGCTACACTTATAGTAGCTTCACCTTTTGCCTCGAGATGGCAGTAGCAGACCGACTGCATGCCGCAGCTTCCCGACATCGCTTGATGTTGATGTGATGATGTGGTCACAACTGTCAGCTGAATGAATAGAAGAGACTCGAATGCGCAAACGTTTGACTTTTATTTACCATGAAGCGAGCTGCTAGCAATAAAGACATCTGTTTTGAAGCGTGCCGATGGATACAGACTCGGTAAGACGATAGTCACTTGGGCCAGCGGCTCTGCTACCGGGGGGGGGGGGGGGGGGAGGGGGAGGGGAGTCGTTGGGGTCCCTGGCCTGTGGCTTGGAATTAGGGTTAGGAAAAGCGGTGTGGTGCGGGAATTGCAGCATAATTATTGAAATCATGGTCTTGAAACATGTCGTAGGCAAAAGATGCGTGACCAATGACCATTCATCACAATATCGTGAAATTACGTAAAACGTTTATGACATCTTCCTTGGCATGCTCTTCTCGTCCTTATGCTGGCCTTGCCACCTCCGCCGTGTGTTTCATTTACTGTAATTGTAAAAGACCATCATGAATGCATCTCGATACAACATATAATGTTGAGCATATTCAACAAAATCGTACAGGGTTAATGGGGAAATACCTAAGCATCGGTCATGTATTTTGTTGATTGCCGATTGCAAAGCCATTGGTCTCCCGTCTTTCTAGAGACTTGAAAGAAATGCTTCGGACTTTGAGGCGTAGATAGGAGCTGGACGTAAGTTAAGTGTTAAGGTGACATTAATTCAGTTTGTATGTTCATGGGTTTTAGGTCAGATATGAAAGATCACACCTACATTATATCCATGCCTACTTAACCTTCAGGCCTCACATTTAAAAAAAAAATATATATTCAACGTTGCATTAGGCGTCTTAGGTGCGCATTAGGTGTCGTCCCGTGGTCTAGGGCAGCAGCTGGCGTAACAAAAAACTTCTCACAATCCTTACGATCGAGGAAGACACAACAGCCACATAGTAATGATCAGATGTATGTATTATTGAGCTAGACAGCGGCGCACCATGAGATCGGCGCCCGTTATCACAGGGGCAGTAGATGGGGTCAGACGTTCAGAGCGGTCCGGCAGTGTAACGGGCGTCTCAGTACAGCTCCGGGAACTGCTGCTGGTGAGCCTGGTACTCGGGCAGCTGCGCAGGCGCCACCGGCAGGTGGGCGCCGCTCGGCAGGAAGCCCTCCTCGCCGCTCGTGTAGTCCACGCGGAACTGCTGGCCCTCCGGCGAGACGAACTCGAACGAGCCCACCTTGGAGATGGAGCCCGTCTCGGGCTCGTAGCCGGGGATGCTCTTGCCGACCTCCTCCACCTGTCGGTCGGGCAGACAGAGTCGGCATCAGCGGTGCCACGACCAGTCCAGGCTCCAGTTGAGCAGTTGTATCGTAAGACTACATTTATGGATAAAACAAGTCAGGGTCGGCTTCAATTTATGACCTGAAGGATGCGTTGAATAACGTAAAGTTTAATGGAAGGCGGACTACTTACCCTTTGTCCGTTGTCCTGTTCGTATCCGTACTCGTAGTTGCCCTTGTCGTCCGAGTTGAACCGGTACGACAGCAGTCTGATCTCTGGCTGCTGCTGATAATAGTCCTGCGGTGCAGCGGCCACCGCCGCCACCAAGCACACAAAGATTGCCTGGGGAAGGGAGGAAAAGAGAAAACGACAATTAGCTTGACCTTGCGAAGAAAAGTTTACAAATTGTTGAGTCACTTACAACTTGGGCTGCATCTCCATATTTGCTATACGAATTTCATTGGCTGAGGCGCATAGCAGTTAAGTTATTTCTGGGCGAGGCAGTCATTCATTTTATTTACCATCAATACCAGGCCAGCTGTATATCATTGATTACGCCCTCATGTTCGGGACTGTTAGTCATCTACATCTCAGGCCAAGGTAATTGGAAAGGTGACGTCGAACTAAAGCATGTCCATTGTCCATCTGGTTGACCGTTTGGGCGGGTTAAATTTACTTTAACCATAAGCTGGATAGTGGATGGCTGTTCCACTCTGATGGTCTCATCTGACCGGGATAGGGTCAGCCGTTACGGCACAAAGCCCGGTTGTTCAAAAGCAGCCCCAACTTGCCCTTGATTTCTAACCGATTGTCTCGAACTATCGGCTATGTAGAAAGGTGGAAAGTTACCTACTCAGTGAAACAAAGAAGAAAACTGCGACGACGATTCAGGCAATATTTAAATTTAAACTTAAGGCCAATGAAAAAAGAAAAAGATATGTACTGACCGTTAAATAATGTGAGGAATTGTCTCTTGCGGCTAAAAAAAATCATACTTTTGAACGATTTCGTACTTTCAGAAGACGGAACTGGGCAGGCACATGGAAGCAAATGTTTGAGTTAATGAGAAAGAGAAGTTTTAAATTAATTTAAAGCATTTGACAACATATTGGAAAATAAGTTCTTCAATAGCTAATCCATCACTTCAGTATTTCACCTTTCACTCGCTGAATTTTTATTCTAGATGATAAAATTGCTATAGTTATGCTGCTCATTGCACAGTGTGCTCACCAGCTTCATGTTGAGGTTGAGGTGCTGATCCTTGGTCACGAAGGCAACTGTGCCTCGCTGCGCACGCCGGCAGTTTATATAGCTCAGCAGGGCTCCCCGGTCTGTGAGTGGCAGCAATCCGGTCCCCGAGAGCGGATAACGTCCCGCGTATCAGATGGAGCCGAGAGAAGGCCGGCCATGCGAGCTGCACTGGAGACGGGGCTAACGCACCGTGCAATTACACGACAAAGGCTAACACTAACAGCCAAGGTCATGAGAATAGTGTGATGCCAACGCTCGAGTCCTGAAAGGTGCATTGTACGGTAGGTAATCATGTTTTATCGGGCTTGTAATGCAATTGCAGTTTGTATTGGCTAGCATGCAGTTAACCCTCGCCGGACCTATTGGTTTTCTACATACTCGCCGGCCGATGTTGTACGACCCCCTCGCCATTTCGCTCCTGATGGAGCTAACTAGAGCATCCCAGAAAAATGAGCGTGTGCCCCGTTACGAGACGCAGCGACTGGTACCCGAGTTTAAGGTCCCTGGTTTACCGGTGACCTCTGAGGTCAGGTTAAGTGACCCAAGGTACAGGTTCAGTTTTTCATAAACAACTTTCACAAAAAAACGGTCGCAGAGCCGCGATTTGGGCATCCTTGTGTTCGCCTGGCTGAGGAGCGTCGAATGGTATACTTTTTGTTTGGGTGAGGTCAACTTAAGGTGTTGACCTCTGGTCAAGTTCAGGTCAGCGCACCCCAGGTCACGAAGCTAGTCGAAGGAGGTTATGTCGCATATTATTCGATTCGGCAGGTCTTCCTGGGTCTGTTGGTGACTTTCCCGACTCGCTAGCTCAAGTTGATCGGGAGTCATTGACGAAAAACATTTATGACCCAAGTGACGTCATAAATGACGTCACGATAGGTCAACAATGCAAAAGTGAAGCATCGGACCTTGCAATGAGTTCAAGAAATCACCATTCCGTGTGCTTGAGATAGCTTGAGGTCGTTCCCGGCGCTAAGATAGCAGTTTTCACTTTTCCCCATTGAGTTAAAATAAAATGTAACAATTGACTTATATTTAGTAGCAAAGTGGTGGCATTATTAGCAAACCATGTAGGTAACTAATACCTATGTTCGAGGAATATTGTTTAGGTAGGCTCAGCATAAGCCACCGCTCAACACCAGTTATTCCTGCCCCTCGTCAGGCTCAGCGAATGCTGTTCGTGTTATGAAAGGCTATGCTTTCACACGAACCAGCTTTATTGCAACATACCTAACGCTATCATATGTATGTAGAGCGATCATTCTGGTACCATCTGCTGAGATTCATTCACTTGTCACGAACGTAGGTCATGCGAAGTTAAGTAATTTTGAAGTCCGTGATATACTAGATAAGCCTTCTGGCCGTTAATCGTGTTGTAGGCGGTGCGCTTTGACGCGGGGCGCAAATCGGCTTTGACTGGCCGACCCACCCGTGTGATGTGTCGTCTGGGCCGGACTCTGCCGTCACTAAAAGAGCCCGACCGACGTCACCAACTCTGACACGGTAGACGGCCAGGGATGGAGGGGAGGCCCCCTCCCCTCCTCCCCCGGGAGCCCGGGCATCGCGTCAGCCCACATTGAACGTGCCATCCCATATTAACCCACGCCGGGCCAGGGGGATGTTTGAACACCCCCCCCTGCGGTTTTTCGCAGATATCTCAAAAAACGGCCGTTTTTGGCACACCTGTTCGTGCATTTTTTTCCACACATGTGAAAATTTCAGACCCAGGTCACCTTAGGTCAGGTCAACACTAACAGGTCACGCCAAGTGACCTCACCTCAGAAAAAATCAGAATGCTCGTCATAGCTACACCGACTGAATGATTGCCTTGAAACTTTCAGCGATTGATAAGAGCAACACTATCTATAAAATGTATGTATATCTCGGAATTTTGATATCGGTGACCTAAGGTCAGGTCAATTTTGTGGCCTCTCCATTAAAAGACAATGGGAAAAAAATTGCTCAAAATTGGTTGCGTAAAATTTCCGAACTCAGTTTTTAGCCGTCATAGACCACAAAGAGTAAAACGAAGGAAACCATTGGATTCCCAGTGGTGAGCTGCATCGAATAGATAGTAAATACTCTTTTATGCAAAAATATCAATTTTGAAATTTGACCTTACGATTGATCCAACGTTGGATTCATATTAGGCGTTTTCACGACGGCCATCTGGTACACATTTGGTGCACATCTGGTACAGATTAGGTGCAGATTTGGTCAAATCAGGTTCAGTGTGTCTCTTAGCAGCTATCAGCTAGGGTTGCACTAATTGCTTATATGCCTTCTTTGTCATATTATCAGAGAGCATCATCGATTAAAACACAAATAAATTCATAAAATGAAGATATTTGCTGTACCTAAAAGAGGTTAGGTGCAGATTTGGTCAAATCAGGTGCATTCGCCGGATAGACCGTCGTGAAAACGGCTATTGTGGCCCTTGGTGACCTGACCTCTGTGACCTGACCTGGCATCAGTGACCTCTTTAAGCAACCTGCAACATATAGGGGAAGAAGGGTGAATTGCGCCACCTTAAGGAAAAACGCTAATTGTAAGAAAACCACTGGGGATGTAAGCATGCACTGGTAACCATGTTAAAGAGGAACTCATTGGCTACGATTTAAGAGCCTCCCGATCAATTAAGAATGTTTCGTTTGCTTCTGACAGCTGCTTTTCAGAAACATGCAAAAGGGCGCATTTACCAACAACTGCTGTAAATTGCGCCAGGGGGATGGCGCAATTAGAATCCAATTGCGCCCTATCCTTTAACATGGCTAAGCAAAGGAGACGGAATGCATACACTCCGGCATTCTATGCCATTGTGGCTTACTTGAACATGTATTATGTGAATCAAGCTCCATACATAATAAATGTAGATATAAATTGCGTTTTTTTTTGCGCAGGTAATTAACTTGACTTGTGTCCGGTATGCTTGTGAAGTGGAACGAAAACGTTTGATGTAACCGACTAGATATATATGAACGTATTCGCCTAGACGGTTATATTTTCAATCGTTTCTCTCAAAATTAATATTTTTCTATTGCTTCTACAACTTTTTTGACATCAGTTTTTACTATGTATCATAGCTGTCACCTCTCACGCCTGTGTCCATGTTAAAAATGCCGTATTTTGTCAATTACACCGCAAGTTCATAGCCCAAATGGCAGCTACATTATAAGTTCGATGAGAGAAATAATTTTTGGACTGACGATGGCGGGTTGCTCCCCTGTCTGACATAAAACTCCTTCTTTATTGCAATCAGTTAATGATGCATTCATACTGTCGTGATACAATAGCTACACCATTATTCTATTTGCGCCCCCCTGGCGCAATTGCCATGGGCGCAATTAAAATTGAGGTACTTTTTAATAAAAGCGTAGAAGTTACGATAAAGATGCTGAAGGATGTTTACTGTTTCAGTGAAATATAATGAAAAAAAGATTTTTCTTTCCAAATATCACTCTCAAAATCACACATGTATCGCCTATTTTTATAGCCAACGGTTCAAAATGCTGCAAAAAAGTTAAGAAAACGCCGTAATATCTTTGATGGCGTAATGAGCCTTGCTGATTGGCTTCATCGGAGAGCTTGGGCCATAAAAGGAACTATCCAGTGGTGAAAATAATGTTTTCGAAAACAAAATACTTAACATGCCATTGAATTCGTGGGAATGTGGGCGGGCGCAATTGGTTCGGAGGGCGCAATACACCCACTTTCCCCTATTAGGCAACCAACGCTCTATCGATGATTTTTGATGACGACACAAGGCTTAAACACATAACACACATCGTGTTTCTCTCTCGAAACTAACATGTCAACCAAAATAAAAGATGAGCATGAAAAAGGAAATTTTCGGTCCGTAGGTCGTTGTTGATAAGATAGGATCAGAAAAGGTCATGCTGTACATATATTATTAGTTGATCCGTATCGCTGAACAAATATTTGTAGCCCATCCCAGAAAACATGCCGACGTCGGCCCAAGGTCAGTCCAACCTCGGCCCCACATCGGCTGGACGTCGCGGGTACGTCCGCATATATCGACGTCCAGCCGAGGTCCAGCCGACGTCGAGCAGACGTCGGGCCGAGATCGTTTGCCGAGGTTGACGAGATCGTCCGACGTCGGCATGCCGAAGCCGATGCCGAGATGCCGACGTCACCTCGATGTTTGCCGATGTTGGGCCAACATCTGCATATTTACTATAGTACCAAACGCCAGTAGCGGCGGAACATCTTCAACTAAGGGGGGGAGGGGGGCACTGCCGACTTTTGGTCCCATTCTTTCCATGCAACGCCCATAGGGCTAATGTTAAAGTCTTTTGGTCCCATTCTTTCCATGCAACGCCCATAGGGCTATGATGTTAAAATGGCAAAATCAAGGGGGGCACGGTGCCCCGGTGCCCCCGTTCCGCTGCCTATGCCAAACGCGTACGCCACCGTTATTTATTTTGCCATTTGTTTAGAAATTGTATGAATGTTCGTTCAATTCAGCCTCCCGACTCCCCCGTCCCCCCCCCCCCACCAACGTCACCAGCAAGGCGCTTTGGAGAACGTATAACGGGCTCGAGCGCGTAATGCAATCGGGTAGGTATAGGGGGGCCTTGCTGCGGTCCGTGCATTTGGACGTTATCGAGACGTCAACCGACCTTGGTAGATACTAGATTAATTCAAATATAGCGTTAATTATAAGGCATCTTATTATCAAAATAGCATGGTAAATAAATACCCACGATCGCTTACGGATCATTGTTTTTTTGTTGCTCGTAATTTTGCAGCATTTTAGATTTCCAGTCACACAGCAAACGATACAAACTGGCGCATCGCGGCAAATAACAACGTAAACAAACGCCGGCCAATCTCGTGTGGACACGTGTATTGTAAACACATTACAATTACAAGCGATTGATTCCGCCCCTATTCCACCCTTTTTGCAGAATGGGCGGTGCAGACTTATGTATTTAACAAACAATTTTCACATCTATTCAACAACATCGCGCCTGTACTTCGAGATAATCAGCATCAGCAATTTATAACCCGAGTTGTTATTGTTAAGTTTATTTTTCTTTCCCCAGAAGTTTGCGAGATTCTTTCCTTTCAATGGAATTATAGTTTGAGTTACTGGCATTACAAAAAGAAATATTTGTTCTTTTTGTGAGCTGATCACTCTACTTATTAGTTATAACAAAACTGTTCCTTTTCCCTTGTTTGTGTTTGTTCAACGATTTACGCTCTGGTATCATTAAAAAAATGGTTAATTTCAGGATGCTGAAGCCATTCAGCTACCATGCACCGCCACAAAGTTAATATTAAAATTCTGAAATCATTGTAAAGCTGAGGGCTCGGGACCTACCTGACCAAGCCTGTACTGATAAAAAACACCCATGGATTTATGATTGGGTGTGATCCAGAGTCCTGGGGTGTAAAAGGGTGATTTCACCAACTATTTTTGTTTGTGCTTAATTTTCTTTTTATCCAGCCTCAGTCATTGTTTGATATCAAATTTTTTAATGTTTATGCATGGGTGTAGTTTTCCAAAAATCATTGGGGGTGCTCAGTAGCTTTCAGAAAGGCATTCCATAGTTTTTGTAGTTTTTTTTAGCTGTTCTTTTTTACTGTAGCCATCAGGCATCATGCAAGAAATGATGTTAAATCGGTTCGAGAGCTTGTTTTAATAGCGCCACTGTAAAACAATTTTGGCTCACCCAATGCATTAACCCGCGCGGGGCTGGGGTCTCACTCTCCACTCTCCAGCCGAACGCGCGGGGCTGGGGGGGATAAATTTTACCCCCCTGTTATCTCCCGAACTATTGGTCCGATTTGGAAAATTCAAACGCCAATCGAAAGATCTCATCACGAATAACTAAAAACATGCACTTAATTTAAAGTTTGAGGTCAAGGTCAAGGTCAGGTCAAGGGTACAAATTGCAAGTTTCTACAGTATCGGCCTTGCACCGTAGTTGCCGAATAATGGAGTCATGGACTGAGACTGATTGCCCAAAACGTGTTTGGGCCTGACCTTGGCCATAAGTGTGGCAGGCCAGATTTTGTACTGGACCACTTTGAGTCAACTTTGAGAAATACATAACGTACAACGGTGGTAAAATCGTTGCTATAGGTATAACACAGTTTACCCGCTCCGGGTGTGAGGGAGGGGTGTGGGGCAATGAGTGCACTGACGTGGCGCCCTCGGAGGGCCGGTATGGGATTAAAGCTCAGCTACACTAAGGGCTTGTGTGGTGCCTTCAGTAATCGGTGGCACCCTCAGAATCATCGGCGTAGGGCCCTCAGAGCCGCCGGTAAGGGAGGCACCGGTGTGGGGCCGCCATGCAGGTGCCGGTGTGGGCGATCAGAGGTGCTAGTGTGATTCTCTCAGAGGCGCCGATGAGGGTCCTTACAGGCGTTGCTCCGGGCCCGCATAGACGCTGGTGTAGAGCCGTTACAGACGGGTGTGGGGCCTTTAGAGCTGCTGACGCGAACTCTCTACAAGCCGGCAGGGGGTCTCAGTGACCGGCAAGGGGTCCTTATTACTAGGCCGGCAGAAGAAGTCCTGCGGGGTCCTAAGAGACCGGCATGGTACTGTCAGACGCCGGTGGGGCCCTCAGGGTCACCGTTGTGGGGCCCTCAAGTCATCAGTGGGTGGCCTTTAGATGCGCAGGTGTTGGGTGGGTCCTCAGAGCCGCCGATATAGGGTTTTAATAGGCACTGGTGTAGGCACTCAGAGTTGGGGGTGTGAAACCCTCAGAGACACCGGTGTGGGCCCTCATAGGCACCGACGAGGGCCCCATAGTTGCCGTTATGGGGCCCTCAGAAAAATAAGTGTGGGACCATCACAGGTGGGAAATGAACCTAGAACTTTCCCTCATTGGCCGGTAAGACCTCTCAGAGGCCAGTAAAGGCTGAGGCAGACTCTTTCCGCGTTCAGGAAATCGCATGCGAGAGCCTATTCAAAAACATTGTAATTCCTCTCGCATCAATCGCTCGCGGGAGGTGCGTGCGGTTGATGCGAGCGTGCTTCCATGTATTTGAATAGGCTCTCGCATGCGATTTCCTGACTGCGGAAAGTCTGTTTCAGGCTTAACGGGCCTTTGGAGACCACCGAGGTGTCCTTAAAAGCCGCAAGAGGCCCTCAGAAGTCGGCGTGGGGCCCTTATGGAGACCTTAGTGTGGCTATTTAGGGCCCATGAGGTGCTCTAAAGAGCCCCACGGGGCCCTTCTGAGTAGAAATATGGCCATCGTTAACCCTCAGCGGTCAAATGGCGCCGCAGGGCCTCTCGGACCCAAGCGTCCCTTTGAACCCGATGGGGGGAGGGGAAACGTGTCCCCTTACACCCCTAGCTATGCCACTGTTTTATATGCATCATGTCAGGTATTTTAGGCTCACCCCCCCCCCCCCCCCAACTTGAAAATCGTTCACGGGCCCCTGATAATATCAGATGTAATGTTAACACAAATATCATGCATCTTAATTTGTGGTGATTTATTCAATGTATATTCTCTTAGTCACTGAATTGAGTAAGCATAGTATTTGCATGATTCACTGGGCTCATTACAGTACTAGGAGATGGACATTCTGATTATTGAGGGCCTTGAGTCAGCTGGGAATGTTTTGAGGAGGCTGGGGGTGCTTTAAGAAGGCAGGGGGTGCTGAGCTCAGGATTGGGGGTGCTTGAGCACCCACAAAGAGATATAAAGTTACGCTTATGTGTTTATGGCAAAGTGAGTGATGTGCATGAGCTAAAATAGTTAAAAAGGTTAGCATTTGTCACAATTCAGCAATAACTTTTGGCACAATTTGGATTAAATTTCAAGACAAAATCACACCAAATTTTTGTGCAAAGGATTTGGAAGTCTCCCAAGTCCCAGGCATGTGGCATAGTGTATTTTTTTCAGCCTGGTTCACAGTCTGATGATACTGTCTGATGACCAGTGTCGATAGGCACCATTTACTAGCATTTAGCATGCAATTAATTGCCAGACAACTACTTGTATCTATTGGTATTAATGACCTTAATCTGTGGATGCATGTAATGCATTCTGGATATCATAATGTAGTCTTCTCATATGATGAGATACACATCACTTGCATACAAAATATATTTTGTAAATGTAGCAAAATTTATGTGGTAAATGTGGAGATGAAGTTTGAGTAGATAAAAAACAATATAACCTGACCTAACCTTCCCTACTAACATTCTAGCATTCAACCTACCAGCCTACAACCTACATACCTACAGCCCAGGCTACAACCTACCAACCTACAACCTATCAACCTACAACCTACCAACCTACCAACCTACCAAACTACCAACCTACCAACCTACCAACCTACCAACCTACAACCTACCAACCTACAACCTACCAGCCTACAACCTACCAACCTACAACCTACAACCTACCAACCTACAACCTACCAACCTACAACCTACCAACCTACAACATACCAACCTACAACCTACCAACCTACAACCTACCAACCTACCAAACTACCAACCTACCAACCTACCAACCTACAACCTACCAACCTACAACCTACCAGCCTACAACCTACCAACCTACAACCTACAACCTACCAACCTACAACCTACAACCTACCAACCTACAACCTACCAACCTACAACCTACCAACCTACAACATACCAACCTACAACATACCAACCTACAACCTACCAACCTACAACCTACCAACCTACAACCTACCAACCTACAACCTACCAACCTACAACCTACCAACCTACAACCTACCAACCTACAACCTACCAACCTACAACCTACCAACCTACAACCTACCAACCTACAACCTGCCAACCTACCAACCTACAACCTACCAACCTACAACTTACACTAAACCACAACCAGTACCAACACACAACCAACCAACCAACCTACCAACCTACAGCCTACCAAGTACCAACCTACCAAGTTACCAACCTACCAACCTACCAACCTACAACCTACCAACCTACATACTGCTCTGACTTCATCTTCACTTATACCATTTATCTTAGGTATGGCTGAATTTCATCACATATGATACTATACTACTGCAGGATAAGCCTGATTATCACAAATTGGTTTAACCCTCAGATGTTAAATATTAGCAATTATTAAAATGAAAGTGCTTCAAAGTGTCTCTTGTATTTTATTTGTTGCTTTTGTATCACATTTTGTGGGTGGATCAGAAGATTTTTATAAAGTTCTGAACATTAGTAAAGATGCCACTAATAGAGAACTCAGAAAAGCATTCAAGAAAGCTGCTCTTGAATATCACCCTGACAAGAATAAGGTAGGTAAGCCATGAATCCATGCCTTTAGCATTACTTAAGCACACCTGTGTCCTTTATTCATTGGTTATTTTGATGTAATTAACTTTTTACAGCAATGAGTAATAGTGATGAGTTTTTTATTTTATTACACCATCTTTTTATGAAAGTGACCTAGAATACTGATTTTTACCTATTTTGCAAAATAACTAAGCTTAATGTGTACCTACCTAATCTGACACTTGAACAGAGTATAGATGACGAGTTGAAGCCACTAAGTTAGGGATACTGGTGTTTATTTTATGTTTTAACATTGTATTGTTTCTCAAATGGAATTACCAGTCTGCTCAGTTGAGATTCTGGCCCTGGCAGGTCCTGCCTTTGTCTAAGGAAGCCTCACTGTGTATAGCCAGTCCATGGTTGTGCTGAGAAGCAATGCACATCAAAGATGGTAGGTAAGACTGTAGTACATTGCCTCAATTTTTCCCTCTGGGTTTTGTCAGGACGACCCAGAAGCGCACAATAAATTTCTGCTCATCAACCGTGCCTACGAGACACTGAAGGACCCGGACCTGCGCAAACGATACGATCTGTTTGGAGAGGAGAGCGGCAGCAGCGGCAACCGGCGCCAGTATCAGTCCTGGAGCTACTACCACGACAACTTCGGCATCTACGACGACGACCCGGAGATCATTACACTGGACCGCACTGAGTTCGGTGGGTGGGGACTGATTGAATTAATTGTGTCGGGTTCGGTGGGTGTTGGCTGTGAACGGAATTGGTCGTACTGAATTCAGTCGGCGCGATGTACTGTTTTGAACAATTAATAGGACGAGTTGTGATCGTGCAGTAGTGTGTGTTTGTTACCGTTGGTTGGAGTTTTCGTTTTGATTGATCTGATTTGATTTCTGATCTCTGATTCTGATTTGATTTCGATTTGAGTGATCTGTTTTGCACCGTTGGTGGTGTGCGCTCCCGACGGATGTCTGCCAGACTTTCGGCAGTGATCTGACGTATGTCCCCATCTGGTATTACAGAGCAGACAGTGGTGCAGGCAGATGACATCTGGTTCATCAACTTCTATTCCCCCGGCTGCAGCCACTGCCACGATCTGGCGCCAGGTGAGGCGGTCAGGGACGGGACGGACTCTGACCATATACCTGGAGACACTGGGACGGGCTGGATGGGACAGGAGCGGTGCTGGGCCAGAGAAGGACGGGGCTGGCGAGGGGAGGGATGGGGTAGGACCCGACAGGAACGGGGATATGACTAGACAAGGACACAACTGTATCAGGACAGGGACGGAGACAAAGCTGGGGCGGACAGTCAGGATTGTGACTGCACAGAGCCAGACAGGGCTAGGCCTCGGCAGGAACTGGGCTGGGCCACTGGCCAGACAGAAATGGGGTTGGGTCAGGTAAGGACGGCGCTCTAAACGGTCAGGGGCGTGGCTGGGACAAACAGTGACGGTTCTGTGGCTAGTTACGGACGGATCTGTCGCCGGACAGAGACGGGACAAGGCCGTACAGGACAGAGGAGGGGCTGAGGCAGAGAGTGGCTGGGAGGGACAGCGACTGGGACGGACAGGGACTGGATCAAAGTGAACACGGCGGGAAAGCGACGGGCTGCGACCGTACAGGGTGGGCGCTGTGCCGGGTAGTCGATAGGAAGGCTGCTGTGACGAAGCGACCTTGGAACCGAACGGAAATGCCTGGTATGTGGGCGCAAGATGACCTTCGCAGTTGGCGCGCCCTGAAGCCCCAATAAACAAACAAGGAAATGTATGGTATGTCCAGTCGGGAGAGAGGCTCACTGCCTGTTACAGGTGCCCAAATGTAGTAATTCTGACTGTACAGTAGAATGTAGATAATAAGTCCTTGTCGGTTTTTTCAAGAAGATGGTCCGTCAGCTGGAGTACGATTCCGCCATTTTTTTGCGACTTGACTTGATGCTCTTCATGATTAGATTTTACAGATAGTCCGATTCGTAAGCATTCGTCGTGACATGGTGCCATATCGTTTTCCTTTCAAATAATCCACTGGCTACACGAACGGCCTCACACGACTGGTCTCTGGTGACTGGTCCCGAGGTCGCCCGTTATCGCTGACCTCGGGACAGAATTCATGCGCTGATTCAGTGCGTTTAAAACACTCCGGGAACGGTGAAAGGCAGGCGTATAGGTCGACACCGCCTATGAAATACCATGCACGTAAAAACGTTTGCCAGACCCTAAATTATGGAAGTTTTCGTATCAACAGTAGGCAGGTTAGCAGTACGACGACATGAACGAACGCTGAACCGCTCTCGAGTCAGGACAATGGCGCTGGTGACCGTGAGCTGCTGTCTGCGCCCAGACTGGAGGATTATCGCCGCCCGCCACTAATTTTTACTCTGGTCTAACTGAATCGGCTTGTAGCCTTAATGAACCAGCGTGACGCCCTGCGACAAGTGTTTGAAGATGTTCTCCCGTTTTAGCATAATTTGTAGCCAGTCCGCGGCCTGTCCTCAGTTCCTGAATACAGGCGCTTTTGGTGGGATTAGGCTGAACTCGGGTTGAAGCTCACCCTATATCTGACCTTGTGCTGGGTTTGGGACTCCCACCGGAACCGAGTGTTATGTGTAATGCGCGGAGACGGGCCGGTATTAGCCTGCCTGGAGGTCCGGGTCGGGGCCGGTCCGTCGAGATAACGGCCGTCCGCCCCGACTGGGGAGGAGCTGCGGGCGGACAGCAGCCGACGATCCCGGACCCCGGGTCCTGACCCATGATCTCGTACCCCGGGTCCGGACTAGAGTTGCAAAGTTTCCCTACCGCATTACCGGCATGCCGGTAATTTTTCACTACCGCAGGTTTTTTTGTGGTATCTGGCATGTCTTGCCGGTAGCATGCCGGTATTTTTGGTTTTGCACAAAAAAAAATTATTAGCATATGATTCAAACTTTGGACACTAAGAGGAAAATGTGGCATCTCTTGTAGGGGTAAACTGGAATCAACAATGCAGGTTTTTTAGTATGCCGGTAATTTGGTGGTGTTTTTGCTTTGGGCGTGGTAGCATGCCGGTATCCCCCCAAAAAAAAATTGTGGGGCGGGGCGGTGCCGGTAGCAGCCTTTGGGGGAAACTTTGCAACTCTAGTCCGGACCGATGGTCTCGTACACTGACCGCTGGTCCCGGACCCCGGGTCCGGTCTGGAACGGTCGGGTCCGGTCCGGAACGGGGGAACGGACACTAACCGGCGGTTATAGCTGACGTCGACTCCGAGCACTAAACATCCGACCAGATCTGAGGGAACGGGAGCGTAAAATCTATCGACTCCGCAGCTCTGGACTTGTACCTATTCTGGATTATAATCCAAAAATTAAATGGAACGGACTGCAATGGAGAAAATAGCTCGGCAACACTCCATAGTCGGCACAGTGAAGAAATGCGTTGGGAGATATTTTACGATAAAATAGGACGATTTCCAGATAACAGTACCGATGCATGACGAGAAAGGTGGTCTCAGAATTTCATTATGCTAATTGCTAAATGTTACGTTCACGTCGCTGCCGAAGCCGCCTAGTATTTCAAAAGGCTGAGACAGCTGATGGCTCGCCGTATAGTATAATTGTTTTATGTAGGTACTGCAGCCATAATAAATATGGGCCGCACATTTGCCGAGGAGCGAGATGTGCGAGGTTTTAACGCGTGCGAGGCCGGTGCTGTCCCTGATGTTAAACTGCTTATGATAAGCTGCTTTGAGTTTTTTTTCCTGCATAAAGTACGGCAATGTCGCGGCACGGCACGACTGATCCTTGGGCGACGTTTTGCACTGCACCTTGACCTGGCGGAATGCTATGCTGTGAATTTATTGATTACTATGTCCATATGTCCATTAGTGGGCCGATACACTGTCGAATAGTCACCGACATTTGCGTCCCAGTCTCCGAAAGTGATGATTTTCAAACAACAAGACTGGACTGTCCTAATCTGGTTGTCCTGCACAGTGTACAGTTTTCCCATCGACCCGTATGTAAGAGGGCAGGAGGTAACTTACGTGATATTCCAAGTATCAATGATCTCAACTTCGAATGTGGTAAAGTACGTGGGCACGAAATAATACTGATCTGAATTGAAGGGCAGGCTGGATGCCGTGGATAAGGGGATCAGCCGAACAGGGAGGGCCCAGTACATTGGCCGCAGCGAAAGTCGTGTTGGGATGAGTACAGAAGATGGCTATCGGTAATGAAGTAAAAGAGCTGTTGCTGAAGCGTGCTGGTAAATGACAGGAATGCTAAGAATTGGACTAGTATCGCAAATTACGGCCAGTTTACAAGGTTTAAAAAGGC
The DNA here is from genome assembly GCF_019059575.1 of Amphibalanus amphitrite. Lineage (NCBI taxonomy): Eukaryota > Metazoa > Arthropoda > Thecostraca > Balanomorpha > Balanidae > Amphibalanus > Amphibalanus amphitrite. Next base: position 45,683 of record NW_024882887.1, read on the forward strand.
ACCAAATAGTGAATGGTGCAGGCCATCGGGGACGTCCCGTGTCAGATGGTTTCGATACGGAAGGAGATGAGACCGAAAACGTCAGCACAGGATTAGGATGGGAGCGCACGTATGCACGTGATGTGCGGATCAACCCCCACAGTCACTGGCATGGTTCACAGAGAACGAAGACCTGCATAATAATGTCTGTGTGACTGTCAATCACGCAAATCTGGCACGCACACCGCACGTGGCAGGCGGCGCACAGAACCAGTCCGGTGGTCGCGTAGGCCGACCACGGTACTCACAAGCTTCAATACCATTGCAGTGGCATCAGGAAGGACATTCTTCGTTTCGTTTCGTTTCGTTTCGTTTATTTAGGGCTTGTCCACAAGTGGCTATTACGGCCCAGTCAATACATGATAGGTACACACACCCACACACACACATATACATACATACAATATACACGTCAATATAAAGCAACACCCGCAAAAGCATACATAAAATATCTAAAATCAGTCATGTCACTTGTCAGTCACTATCTAAAGTGCTGCACCAGCTGTCTCCTGGAACCAGTCGCCTTCACCTCCGGCGGCAGGCCGTTCCATGCAGCGGCGGCTCTATACGAAAACAGCCGCCTGGTCGCCGCCAGTCGAACCCGCGGCAGGTCGAGCACAGCTGCGCCCGCAGCCGTGGCCCGCGTGACTCTATTGGAGACGGCGGCACGCGGGCGAAACATGGACCGCAGCGAGTCGGGGGCGCCGGCGGCGTACAAGGCGCGTTGCACGTTCACCGCGTCACGGCGTGCGATGACCTCACCAATGCCGGGCCAGCCGAGCGCGCCGAGGGTGGGGGTGATGTGGTCAAATTTGCGGAGACCAGAGACGAGCCGTACAGCGAGATGGATGGTCCTCTGCAGCCGGTGCAGGCGGGATTTGGAGGCGCCACCCCAGACTGACGAGCAGTACTGGAGGTGGGGGAAAACGTGGGTTTGAACGAGGATTTTAAGGATGTCAGGGGAGAGGTGATGGCGAATTTTGAACAGTGATATAAGGATTCCATTTGACCGCCGAACGATAGAGGATATATGTGGCTCCCAGCTCAGGGTTTGGTCGAGGAGAACACCCAGCACCTTGATGTGTTTTGTTGGCCGAATAGTTGCATCATCTACGTTAAGGGTGAAGTTTTTGACTTTATCAACTGAATTTTGAGTGCCAAGAAGAGTGAAGCAGGTCTTCTCTCCATTCATTTTTAAACTGTTTAAGCTAAACCAGCGTTGAAGTTGCTGAATGTTCTCCTCGGCCCGGGACTTCAGCACTTGGATGCAAGTGGGATTGGAGGGTGCTGAGTCCAGGATTTGGGTGTCATCCGCGTAGGATATGAGTCGGCCATGGGGGAGGAAGCAGGTAAGGTCGTTGACGAAGATGAGGAAGAGGATGGGACCCACGATGGACCCCTGGGGAACACCGTGGGAGAGTGGGAGGGCCGTTGAGGAGCGGATGAGTTAGGAACGGCCAGAGAGGTAGCTGCTGAACCAGCGGGATGAGATGCCATACCACTCGAGCTTGTTCAGAAGCATCGAGTGGTCGACACTGTCGAATGCCTTGCTCAGGTCGACTGACGTCACCGCGGCAACGTCACCACCGTCGACCCTGCGAGCCGCCCATTCGACAATGTCGAGTATGGCATCTTCAGTGGAGTGGGATGGGCGGTAGGCATACTGGGATGGGGAGAGGATGTGGTTAGTGATGAGGTAGGAGGTGAGCTGAGAGCACACAACCTTTTCAAGGATTTTGGAGAGAGATGGGAGGATGGATATGGGGCGGTAGTTGCCAGGCTGGTTGGGGTCACCGGATTTGTGGATTGGTGTGACGATGGCAACTTTCCATGCGTCAGGGAAGGTAAGGGTGGATATGGATGAGTTGATTAGGTGAAGGATGGGCGGACCGACTGCAGGGAGACAGCTTCTGATCGCAGCGATCGGAATGCCATCAAATGCCAAATGCCAAATTCTTCTTATTAGGTGTAATGACAGGAAAGCTTGAAATGCTTGCTTTCCGGTTTATTGCTGATGATTTCTGAGCCAACAAAGCGGTACTTACAAAAAAGACGCTTCTCTCATCCCGTGCTTTCTCAGCCTGTCCGTACTTTCCAAACGTCGGTCACGCCAGACGGCTGGCTGCGCCCCGTATCCTGCTCTCATATCCTGTTCAGATGACTACGTCGTTTGTAAATTTCTCAAGTATGTATCCGGCTCTGTGGTATTCAGAGGGATTGGTGCGGTTTGTACTGCTTTATATGTTGCACAATTTAATCGTTGTGACCTGTTTGACTCCTCTCCATTTTCCTTTTATCTGCTTAACCATGTGATTACCTCCTATACCGTTCTGTCTGAATCTGGTGCTTCCCTCCAACTCCGTTCCTCCCCCTCCCATCTGATTTTGAAACGTCCCTGGGATCCGATTGCCAATACAGCCAGAACCCCCTTAAAACTCAAAAATGATCATCCTCATCATAGCCGTAAGTGTACCATGAACGAAATGGGTGGAAAACTACACTAACCTTACCTAACACCCTTTTATGAAAGCGGCTACTGTTCGATACTGTCTCCTCTCACTCTGTTCCGTCCCGTCTGACTCTGTTCCATCTGACTGTTCTCGTCCGACTCTGTTCTTGTCTGACTCCTCCCCGTCTGACTCTGTCCCATCTGACTCTGTTCCGTCTGACTCTGTTCTCGTCTGACTTCGTCCTGTCTGACTCTTGTCCCATCTTACTCTAACCCTTTTTCCCCACAGAATGGCGCCGCATGGCCCGGGAGCTGGAGAATGTGATCCGCGTGGGCGCCGTCAACTGTGCCGAGGAGCGCTCCCTCTGCCGACAGCAGGGTATTCACGGCTACCCGACTCTGCTCTTCTATCCGGAGGTCAGTCGGCGCAGCGCACAGCGTACTGAGGTTTTGTGCAGGAGTGACTCGCACACATTAACTTGCTTCGATTAGCAATTATGCGTGTAACGTGTTGCATTGGATACTAACTAGTTAGCATAAACACTGAACATGGTGGGTGCTCGGAAACGTTTCGTGAGAAAGTACAAGCTGCAAGCTGTGTAGCTGCAAGCTAAGTGCTTTATTACAGCCGCTGGAAAAGCAAACAGTTTATTCAGACGCATTGTGCTTTACGACTTCAGTCCGTCAAACAATAAATGACCGTCTGCCCTCCCCGTGACAGAGGGAGCGTTACGAGGGAGACCGGATCGCCGAGCGCCTGGTGCGTCACGTGCTGCGTCGGCTGTCGGCGGCGCCCATCGACGTCGACGCGTCGAACGTGGCGCACCTGAGCCGGCGCAGCGCCGTGCTGGCCGAGCGGCCGTGGCTGCTGTTCTTTGAAGGTGGCGAGGAGCGGCCGACGCCGGCCTCAGAGGACACCCGGCTCAAGGTGGCGGCCATGATGGTAAGAGAGCCGATGGACCGATGGAGATACCTTGGGGACGGATTGGGAACGGGCGAGTAGGGTGGTTTGGTGACTTAATAACGGGCCCATGCACGTAGAACTGTCTCTTCTGCGGCGAGGATGGTGTCTTGAACATGTTCCGGGAGATCGGAGAGCATGGGTCGCTAGACAGGTCGGTGCGGCATCTGTGAACCAAATGTATGGGTGACTGCGCCCTCTTTGCCCAGTATACTATGGAAACTGTATCCTGTGTGGACAGAACTGTCCTTGTTGCATACAGTCCAGGTATATCGGTGACCGTCCCTTCTGTTCCCAGGACGGCGTGGTGAACGTGGGCCAGGTATCGTGCGCCGAGTCGGAGCTGTGTGACACCCTGCAGCCGCCCGGGCCGGTCGTCTACTACCCGGCCGGGGAGGTGACTGCCGACAGCGGACAGCCCATCGACAGCCTGGACGCCCAGGAGATAGCCGCGGCCGCGCTCCGGCTGCTGCCGCCGCTACCGACACTCACCGAGGAGGAATATCAGGTGAGTGTCGTTGTATTAAGTACCGAGAGAGTGCTAGGACACAAAATGCTCCGCTCAGGCTATGAGACATCGCACCATTCTACTTATGTAAGGTAAACTGACAAGGCAATCCACCGCCCCGTTTCACACCACTCCCTCTCTCGCGTTTCCTCGCAACGGCTTGCGTCTCTCTCTCTCTCTCTCTCTCTCTCTCTCTCTCTCTCTCTCTCTCTCTCTCTCTCTCTCTCTCTCTCTCTCTCTCTCTCTCTCTCTCTCTCTCTCTCTCTCTCTCTCTCTCTCTCTCTCCCTCCCTCCCTCTTCCCCTACCCTCCCTCCCCATGTCTCCGTCACCCCGCCGTCTGACCGCCCCCGTCCCTGTATCGCCAGTCGATGCGCGCCTCTCTGCGGAAGGACCGGGACGGCGGCTCTCTACCGTGGCTAGTCGAGCTTGCTGCAGATCTGGCACCCACCATGGAGCTGGTCCGACTGCCCACACTGCTCGCCTCTACATCGTTCGCTCGGCTCGACTGCTCGACACTGGCGCATCTGTGCAAACAGCTACATGTCTCCAAATACCCGGCGTTTGTGCTGTTTAAACCGGCAGCGCGCGGCGGCGGGTATGAACTGTTCCACGGGCGCGCCACAGCACACCGCGTGGCCGCGTTTGCTCGGGACGCTGCTGCGGCCTCACTGAGCGTGCTGGGTCCGGAGGACCTGGAGTCGGCACTGCGGGACGGCCGGCCGCGCGTGGTGGACTTTTTCGCCCCTTGGTGTCCGCCCTGTATGAGACTGATGCCGGAACTGAGAAAGGCCAGCGCGCAGCAGTCGGCACTGCCGTTTGGGTGAGTCGAGAGGGAGGAACTGGGCCCAGTCGGTCAGTGGGTGAGGGTTCAGTGGAGTGGCGCCACCTTTTCCGTCCTTGTTAATTGTAGTCTACCTGTGGCTGTTAATAGTCCGACGTACGCTGGTCGATGCAAAAGTTTAATGATTTGAGGTGCCAAGCCCCCGTCGGTCAGTGTGTTCCAGTCCTAATATCATTCGGTATCTCCTCGGTTTATGTGTCCCTCTTTTGTTTTACTCGTTTGTTCAAACATAGCTTACCCAAATGTCTGAATTCGTCCCTGGTCGTTTATGAAACTTTTTCCCGTAGCAAAGTCATAAAATTCCCTACGTGACGCTGTCCCATCTCGGTCCCAGGTCTGTGGACTGCACGGCGCACGCGGCGCTCTGCTCGCGCTACAACATCCGCTCCTACCCGACGGTAATCGTGTACAACAAGTCGGAGCCACACGTGTACCACGGCCCGCACACCGCCGCCGGTCTGCTCGACTTCATAGAGGACACCCTGAGGCCGGCAGGTGGGAGAGCGAAGGGTGTAGTGGAGACATTGGTGGGATGGGGCTGTAAGAGACGTAGGTGTCTTAAGCAGGGCTGCGGAGTCGATGGATTTTCGGTTACTCCGACTCCGACTCCGACTCCGGCTTTCAAAAACCAGCTCCGACTCCGACTCCGGGCAGAATTGTCGACTCCGACCGACTCCAACTCCCGACTCCGACTCCGCAGACCTAGCAGGGCTGCGGAGTCGACAGATTTTCGGTGACTCCGACTCCGACTCCGGCTCGGGTTTCTAAAATCGACTCCGACTCCGACTCCGGTCACAACTGTCGACTCCGACCGACTCCGACTCCGACTCCGACTCCGACTCCGCAGCCCTGGTCTTAAGGCTGAAACAGACTCTCCGCGTTCAGGAAATCGCATGCGAGAACCTATTCAAATACATTATAATTCTTCCCACATCAATCGCATCCGGGAGGTGCGTGCGATTGATGCGAGCGTGCTTCCATGTATTGGAATAGGCTCTCGCATGCGATTTCCTGACTGCGGAAAGAGTCTGTTTCAGGCATTAGAGCTGTTTAATGTGTGGGAGTTTGCAAGCCACTTACGCATGAAGAGACGTGAAGAGAGAGGAGTGACATGCAGATAACGTTAATAGTTACCCCAGGACAAGCTTAAGTGTCGGCCTTTGGACAAAATTTATCGGTATCAGCCAATGCCTCTCTTGTGAGGGTGGCGCCACCCGTCGGTGGATACGGGTAGCCGCGTGGTTTAGGTGAATTGATTCCGTAGTAAACGTCAGTGGTGAATGTTGTGCTCAGTGAAGGGCCGCTGTCAGTTTTGTATAGCTCCAGAACGCATCATCCGGGACTCACTCCTCCGTTTTCCAGTGGTCCGTGTGAGTACTGACTCTCTCTCCCTCCTCAGTGGTAGCTCTGAACGACCCCGTGCAGCAGGAGCTGGCCCGCCGCCGGCCGACCGACCAGCTCTGGGTGATCGACTTCTACGCCGGCTGGTGCGGCCCCTGTGTCCAGTTCGCCCCCGAGTACCGGCGGGCAGCCCGGCTCCTCAAGCAGCACAACGTACCGGCCGTAGTCGCCATGGTAAGGAGTAAGGACGTCCTGACTGTCTGCCTCTGTCTCCCGTGACGCTATCAGTCTTTTTCTGTCTCTGGTAATGACACCCTTGGGCTGCCGCTGTTATCTGTTGTCTGGGAACGACACGTTCAGTATACCTCTCTGTCTATGTTAACGCGTTACGCCCTCAGTCTGCATCTGTTTCTGGTAATGACGCCCCTGTACCAAGTTACGATGCCCTTAGTCCTGCCTCGGTCATTAGTAACCCATTGCGACGATGGGAACCATGGCCGAAGTGTCGCTGATTGTAGCCTGATAGGCTGTGTGGTTGTTTGGTGTTTACGACTGAACTTTTTCAAGATATGTTTAGTGCCTCAGTTTATCCAATATCCCCTCCCGCGTTCCCTTAGGTGGATTGTGCCGAGCACAGGACATTTTGTGCTGAACAGGACGTGCGCTCCTACCCGACCGTACGACTGTACCGGCCAGGAAAAGGTGGCCTGCACAGCTACAGGTAGGTGGCGTAGCTGTGGCCACGCGTTGCCTACTGCTCAGCAGATATATGCAGACTGGAACCTTATTCGTGAAAGATATACCAGCCTCGGTGTTCGACGCAGCTCTTCTTCCAGAACCTCTCTCCTTCACGTTCACTGAATCAGTGTCCCAAAATTATATTTTTGCTTGGGTGTCAGGGGAAAATTGCTGACCAAAAAAGGATGAGAGTGAAAAATTGTCGGTCAGGTAAGGTCCAAAGAGAGTGAGAAAATGATCAAAAACATTAATCTATCTACAATTGTGACAGATGCAAAACAACCATTCATGCAATTGCTCCTTCTCGGTGGAATTGGGAGTGGAGAATTGGGCTTGAAAACTGGAGGTGAGAGTGGAAAATGATTTTCATTTGGATGTCGTTTCCCACCCACATCTATGTACAAATTTTGGGACACTGCACTGAATCTGGGGAAGGCCTGGGTCTTTTCCTGAAGTGTGACATCCGGTCCCCGACGACCGATTTCGTCCCTTTCCCTGCGTTTACCGGACGCCTTAGGTCCCGTCCCGTCGTTTGAAGCCGCCTGGCTCTTAGTCAAGCAGGTACTGAGTCCAGTGTTTGTCTCAGTGTCTGACTCTTCCTGCCCTCGCGTCCGCAGTGTATACTCTGGCCACCGTGACGCCGAGTCGCTGCTCGACTGGACGCTGCGCTTCCTACCGGACCCCGTCACGGAGCTGGCAGAGTCCGAGTTCGTGCCACGCGTGTTGGACGGCCCCGGGCCGTGGCTGGTGGACTTCTACACACCCTGGTGCGGCCACTGTCAGATGTTTGCGCCAAAGTTCCAGCTGGTGGCACGGGTAAGACTGCAGGGCGGTGCTTGTCTCACCTGTCCCTCCCTAATCTTCCTACCTACCGCACTAATGTTATCTCCGTTCCACACGGCGACCTCAACGCTGCAAAGCCTCTCGGCCTGATGACCTCTTTGCTACAGCCGGTAGTCCTCGTAGCGGCCATATGTACTTAGCACCTCCTTGTAGTTCGGGTGTGTGAATTGTGTTGTTAAGGACCGGGCATCTAATTCAAAGAACCGGGCTGCGGAAAAGCAAGAGGCCCGGCGTATCCACCGCCTTTCAATCGACAGTCGAGACGCGGGACCGTCTTAATTCTGTCCCACCAGCGCGCTCCACTGGTCTCTGATCACGGATGCGCGTCACGACTGAATCCTGTCCACAGATCACGTCTCGGTCGTATGCTAATCAGCTCTGGTTGGGTCTGCGGTTCAGTTTGTTGGTATCGATCGACCTTCCCAGGGGCGAGTGTCGGGCGCTGATTTAACTAAGCTGACGACACTCCCCCCTCCGCAGCAGATATGTCCTGATGACACTCCCCGGCCTTGGGAGCTGACGGCACTCGGCTGTTCCTCGGCTCGATGTGTTGACTGCACTCCGTCTCCCTCGAGGCGGCGGCAATTAGCGCTGACAAGTCGTCATCAACTGCAGTCGATAGACGCGGGCAAACAGCGCCGGGCCGTCTGTTCCATATTCCCTTAATAAGTCGCCAACAGATGGTGGCCGGGAACGGGAGGAGTCAGTTGGTAAATACGTGTGACGGTAGTGGCACACATTCAAACGCATACCCAGACATATAGAGACCCTGTAACAGCAGTTCTGATAAAAGGTGTATTTCAGAGTCGATTTGCTTTCGTTCATTTCTCTTTTATGCGCGATCATGAGAATAAACGACTCCCCATCATATTGTGATGCTACTTACCTGAGACGGCTAGCTCGCAAACCCCACGGCCCCATGCGCTCGGTACGGCTGGAGGAGCCGGTCACCTCTTCCAGTCCCCTTGACCGCATCTCCTGGTTCCCCTTGACCCCTCCCCCGACCGTTTCTCACAGTCCCTTGACCGCCTCCCTCAGTCCTCTCCTAACCGCCTCCCTCAGTCCTCTCCTAACCGCCCCTCTTGGTCCTCCCTAACCGCCTCTCCCAGTCCTCCCCTAACCGCCCCTCTCGGTCCTCCCTAACCGCCTCTCCCAGTCCTCCCCTAACCGCCTCTCCTGGTCCTCTCCTAACCGCCCCTCTCGGTCCTCTCCTAACCGCCCCTCTCGGTCCTCCCTAACCGCCTCTCCCTCTGTACCCGCTGACCGGTCGGCTACCAACTGACCTTTGCTAACGACCCGGGAGGTCCGGCTTGCACCGTGAGAGTATCAGCGGTGCGGTCGGCCGGCCACGCTCGACAAATCGGTTCCGGCCGGACAGCGTTTCTGAGCGGGTAAAAGATTTGCTGGAGAGGGTCGGAGGATGGAGACGACGCGAAGAGGGTATGGGGGACATGAGAGACGCCGTGGGAAAGCTGGTGGATCAAAAACTACATGAGAGAGATTAGAGACTGGAAACTTCGTGGGAGAATCGGGAAAGGGAGAGATTCCGTGGAAAGTAGGGAGGATAGGACGGACTACATGCGAAACATTCGTGAGAGAGACAAACAGCAAGGGTTGTCTCTCAGGTCAGACAGGGACGCTGTTCCCGGTGTCTTTGTTACCCAACTGTGATCCCCCGCGCCGTCCCAGCCGGTCAGGGACCGCGCCAGCCGCCATCAGGCCCTGCCGTCCGGTCCAGCCGCTCCCGCCGGTCGTTAGGGGCGCCGCGCGCTCCCAGCCAATTATTCAGGGCGGCCCACGCGGGCAGCTGTGCCGCCGGCGGCCGTCGTGTCGCCGGCGGAGCACACCAGTCGGTGACGCTCAGCGGCTGATCAACAAGATCGACGGCGGCTCGTTAATGATGACGCAGGCTGGCTAACGATGACTAACTAGTGGCTGGGGTAGTCGGGAGTCACAGCAGTGAGCAGGGACTGTTGCTGCGGTGTTTGCGTCATTGAGAACGAGGATATGATGGCCACAGTCTTGTTAAACCAGGTAACTGAAGACTACATGATTTGCCTGAGCTATTGATGTCTGATACAATTTGCTTATATAATCAAATAGCCGTGTTCGGTTTTCATACTCGTATGTGTTTGACGAGGTTCGACGTCTATGGTAATCAGGATGGTTTCATGCTTTGAATCGCTTCCTTTTTACCTGTTGAACCCCGACCGTGCCCACTTTGTTCAATAACTCGTTGGCTGCCCTGAGCTCCTGTACGGAGCGGTCGCCCGCGGGCGTACTGGTCCCTGATGACGCACCCGATCGGCCGTCCAATCGCCGCGGCACCGTGCTCGATTGCTCAAGTTCTCCGCTCTCGAAGTTAGTGGCTCACCCGGAACTAGCTGGGCCCGGGTCATGAGACGATGAGATCGGCCGATACGGAACGTGTCCGATGGTGTCGCCGGCACTGCAGGGCCGCTGCTCGAGTACCCCGCTTCTGTATCCGGCTCAATCGCTTAATTTTATTCACGTTTTCCGTGTAATTAGCTTGACGATGCCTGCGGTAAGGTGGTACCTGCCTGCTGTGGTATCATATTATTCGCTCGGGTATGACGAGTGATATTGTCCAGGCTTTATTTGTGTTCCGTTGTGCTTGCTGCGGTGGTATGTTCGTCCATGTATCTCTCGTGCTGCCGTTATCTGACTGTGTCTGCGTTTGTCTGTCCCCAGTCGCTGGAGGGAGAAGTCCGCTGCGGCAAGGTAGACTGCCAGCAGTACCCGCGACTCTGCCAAAACGCCGGCGTGCGTGCCTACCCGACTCTGAAGGTGTACGAGGGTGGCGGCCGACTGGACATGGTAGGCACAGAGGTGGTCAGTCTAGAGCCGGAGAAAATCGTCCGCTTTGTGCGCGGACACCTGGTGCAGGCTGCGAGCGGCCAGCGGCGGTCCGGCCAGGCGGAAGAACGTCAGCCGAGAGATGAGCTGTGACAATCGGCTCCGCTCGCCGCTCCTAGGTCTTTGTCTTGTTCACTTCACACACGTTCCAGAATTTAGAACGAGCTTGCTCTGTATTTAATCTGGTATAGCGTTTTTAACCATCACGTTTTTGGTGGCCATTCACATGTCACTGATGTTTGTATTTCAGTGTTTGGTTATTTCTGTTCACTCTGTGGCCCCTGTGTGCTCGAAAGAGTTCCGTGCCTTGTGGTACACCAACACTGACTTACACTCCAAATGCGTGCCGAGCCGGCTAGAGACAGTCCTGGCCGTGCTCTCGTGTTCCGATATGATCTGATCCATATGGTGCTAGCGCGTCAGCCCAGCTGCCGTGCCTGGATGGGTGGTTTTGCCTTCGGCATGGTGCGAGTCTTCCAGTCAGAGATTTTACTGCAGCATCAAATGAACAACGTATTGGATCTGTTTGCCGTATTAACTACATTGTGCTTATCCACTCCGTGAGTATTTGCCGTTTTCCGTTTGTTGAATACTGATGTGGTGAGCTCGGATCCAAGTGATGCATTTGTGATACACATATGAAACCGTTCGCTGTGGGGTTCTCGTGTCAAAGTCATTCCTCTTTAGCACTTCACCGGCATTTAGTGGTCCGTGTGTGAAAGTAATTTAATGACAACATGTTCACATGATGCACCGCGGTATGCTGTTAACTGGACCATGACCAAGTTGCTTGTGTTTTCTGATGTTTATAATAAAATATAACCGTCATGATCAGTCGCGTATTCCTCGTTTCCTCGAGTTAATACTGTCCTGCAATTTGATAAGCATGAACTAATAAGCATGAACAAAGGATATCCAGGAAGTAACTCCGACCCCTCAGGGTTCCTGTGAGATTGATGATACTGCGATTGCGTGATAATGTCTTCTCGCAAAACAGCGAAACAACCGCTATCGTCTTCAAGTTACAACAACCTTTTGTTCTCCGACGATAACACAAGTTTCATTTAAGTTTCACTTTTTAGGGGCGATTGTTGTGTGTACCATCTGTTCTTCTAAAGGGCCCCAGCTGCCACGACGGGACTGTTTCTGAAGCCAACTGTTTTCTCTGTTTGGACGGCCCGAAGAAAAACGGAAAGACTGCTCGTCTTGGGCAGTTTAGTGTTTACGAGAGGAAGCAGCAAGCCTTTTTATCTGGGTGTCTGGACTGGACAGCCATTGAAATTGATCGTTCAAGAGCCCGTCAGAAGTGGCCGCGGGGCTGGAAGCTGGTCGGCTTTACGGAGCATCTCGAACTATATGTACTGGAAGCGTGAGCAGGTGGAAGTGAACTACCAGCCGCTATTCCTCTCTGAGATATTCTGCATGTGTATGGTGGAAGGGGAGAGCCTTTCCTTTTCTTCCACATGGTTTCGATCGTGGCTCATGAACAGTCTGCCATATAACTTTTAGCTTAGGCCGTGCTTAGGACTTCCAGTGAAATGAAATGGCGAATCTTTCGCCACATTCACAAGATCGCCAGCCGTGCCGTTTATGGATTGATGGATATGGATCGTGAATTATCACTCATGGTACATAATGATCAGTTTCATTCATTATTTTATCGTTGACCTTCAACGGTAGGTTGTGTGATCGAACGGACCAAAGGCCTCAACTCCGAAATAGAAACTTGAGAACATCGCACCTCCGTTATGCATTGCCACGTAGAGCATATTTTTCATCATTTCAGTAACCCGGCAACGTTTGCTATTCGGTAGTAATTGCAAAGGTCTGGTTCTGTCTGGTTTCTTCGTCTTTACACTAGGGCTTAAGTTCACCAACATACAAATATTCAAGTAACTGCAAAGGTCATGGCATGCAACAAAGCCCCCGTGTCTCTGAACAACATTTATTCTTGTAACTTCAACCATGCGTAGAATGATAGAAAACATATTTGATGAGTATTTTGCGAAATTGCAACAGCAGTATGAAGTTACGTACTTTAATTCAGATTCGGAAAGCTTGTGGACCCTTCCGATCAAATGTGAGTGATGAGGTGACTGATAATAACATGACATAATCCCCTCCATAGCTCACGGTAACAGTTTCAAACGACACATGACATTCAACATTCCATTAGCCACAGTTATTAAACACGGATAAAGAATAGCTGCTTTAGTTAGCGCCCACCACTCGCTCGGCCCCTTTCCGTCACTGGCAGAGTCGGCCGACTGGGTACATACGGCCCTGGTCTGAGCCAGCAACCCGGACCGCTGTAACAGCGACCTGGATCAATGTATTGCATTTAGTGAAAGTTTGATACGCCTCGCTACGCAGAACGACGCGGATCTAGCCAACATTCCGCAGCGTTTGGCGGCGACGGCAGGCCATTTTAGTGGCGAGTCTAGTGGCGGTTCAGGGTCTTTTATCGGGTCAGCGATGGACACTCCTCGCTGCCAACCGGCACAACGATCCGAGAACGGTAGTTTGACGCATACCACACTTACACTGCGCGTCCGCGCGTCCGGTACGTGGCCTTTGCCAATGGCGTACCCTCACCGTCTCGACCACATACTGCGACTGGTCGGACCACCGTCACCCCATCCCATAACAGAACATACACATACTTTCAAACGGTCCGCTGACAAACATTTGGGAGCCGTTACTGGCATACCTGTAGTCTGGTCCGGTGGTCCGGTCCGTGGTCCTTCCCATGGTCCGGTCCCGTTCCCAACACACCCGCGGTCCACCTCTCTTCTAACACACAGTCATGGTCCGTTTCACCCGTTGTAACAGTCCCAGTTCACCTGAGGTCCGGTCGTCTCCCCGGCAGGTACAGCCCGCCCCTCTCAGCGACCGGCGCGTCATACAAAACTCTGCCGGTGGCTGCAGCGTGTAAAGGTGATCCGATCTCCGACCAGCACGGGCGGGGGCGGCGGCGTGGGCGGCGGCGGCGGCTCCGGCGGCTCGGCCGCCCCCGCCACCAGCCGAGAGCGCGGCAGCTCGACGCTGTCGATTGCCGTCTGCAATCGCTTCTGAGGAGGGCGGCACATATAAATGGTCACTGAAGTCACAGATGGTTACAAACGGTCACCGAAGTCATATAGGTTCTAGGAGGTCGAAGGGTTCAAAGAGGTCACAGAGGTTGCAAATGGCCAGAGGTCATAGAGGCCAGAGATCACAAATGTTCTTCGATATCAAAGGTCATACGAGTTAACGGGTCAAAGCTGATCACTGATCACAGAAACACAAACTTTTAAAAGGTCACATAGTTAAATCACAGACGGAAACCGCCGATGAGACTGCGACATACAACAGACAGACAGACAGACAGGATGTGCGCGAAAACGTGCTATCATTTCAATTTTCTCACAGAAGATGTGAGAGGATGTAGGTTATGATGTAAGGAGCTGGAAAGGAGAATAGAGTGAACCATCATAAAGAAGAGCAAGTGACATACACGCAAGCATACATCAAAATGTCGCCTCCCTTGCCATAGTGATTGGCGATGCTCATAACTTTTAGCTCACATTTATTCACTGTGCGACAGCTCTGTCCGGAAGGCGATACTCAATTTTGCGGTGGCCGGCGGCGTAATTTAATTTTACACTTCCTACGAAACCCCGATGGTGAGACTGGGATCACTGCTCAATACTGCGCGAAGTGGCACGTGCGTGCAGGGGGTGCACTGACCCTGTAGTAGGGAGACGCCACGTCCGTGTCAGGCAGACAGGAGCCGACCAGAGAGGCGGTCAGTGGCCGGCCGGTCACCTCCCGATCTGCGGAGAGACAGCTTCGGTCAGTTGGTGGTACCCGGCAGATGAGATACGACAGAATTGTATAGGGAACACGACAAAAGCTTACCATCTGTCCAATGTCCATCTAATGGTAGCTAAATACACTATTTTACTACTCTGTGATGTGGTAAAAAAGGAAAATTACACGGCTTCACCAGCGTTGATTGTGAGGGGAGGAATGCTTGTGAGTCATGACGTTTGAAGCTATTCCTCAACCGCCGGTAATGATAACTTCTCTGGGCTGAAAAAGCAGTCTGAAGCTAGCACAGTGTCGTCATTAGTTTGCTAAACCGCGCCCATTTACGACCGTTGTTCGTTAACGTGAGCCGAACGGATCGTTAAATTAGTCCGTTAATTCATGTCAGTCTACGGCAATGCATTGGTCCATCTAAATTACGCCAGTGTGCTACACGGTCCGTGAAACCAAACATGTCTGGAGCATTGTCTAATTATTCGAGGCCGCAGTGTTCGTGCTGAGGACAAATCACGGGTCCGACTGCCTATTTCTGTGGATGAGCGATGGATCCCATCATATCTGTCTCGCAAACCGTCCGTCAACTGTCCTGCCAGTGGACGAACGGTTAGTCCCAGTGTCCTGTCTCGTGAACGGACCGTGGAATTCCGTTGTCTTGTCTGTGAACGGACCGCTGGATCCCGTTGTCCTGTCTCACTAACGAGCTGCGGAATCCCGTTGTCCCGTCTGTAACCGGAGGTGGGTTCCCTGTCCCGTCTATGAGCGGACAGGCCCGGTGTTACGCCCGCCCGCCGCCCCTGGTCGACGCGGCGGCCCGACTCGATGCCGGCGGTCACACGGCCGCTGAATCGATACACACTGCTCTCTGGGGCAGCCGGTGAGCTCAGAGCGGCGGCGGCCAATCTCTGACACCAGCTGAGCTCCCGTCCGGCGACCGGCCGCGCCGCGCCGCCGCTCGCCGCTCAGGAGCTCCCCTGGGACACCGGTGTGGCGGCAGTCCCCCGCAGGGAGCGCCGACTGACCGCCAGCACAGACCACCGACAGACGGACAGACGAGCTGAGCTCTATATACCCAGCCGACGAGACGACACTCATCGCCAGATGTCATTTAAATGCGAGCTGCAGCGGTCCGAGCCGCCGCTGGCTGAGACGACATTTGAATACGACAAGACAAATTTGCGTTCAAATCATAGCTCTTGCGATTTGATGTGAGACGTGAAAAGTCAAGGCGTCCGCAGCGCGAACTGACGATGTTGACAAATGTTCCTCCTTGTTTTCCTTCTTGTTCTTTTAGGCTTTTTGTTCCCTACTGGTTGATAAAGAAGTTGGCTGGTAATTTAGTGGAAACAATTTTGAGACAACAAAAATAAGTGCTGTTTGTCCGGCGTAATTACAATAGATCAACTGATGACTGTAAAGAGGGCTACAAAGACGGTCGTGTCGCCTAATCCAAAAACATTACCAACTGGTGAGCTGGTGAGCTCTATGTGTGAATAGTTGACCAAGTATAAGGATGCATCGCAGCTTACCATGCTTAGCGTCACATGTAAGCGAGGCAGTTTTTCAATAATAAGAAGTCGTAAGTAATAACTGAAAGAAAACTGAGGTATGTAGGTTGAGTCTGAAATGAGTTCGACAATGCCCATTGGTGAGCGGTTTAGACACATCGCTGTCAAGACGTCCAAAGACAGGCTGTCGGGGAACCACTGACGGCTGTCGACTCGCTGTCACGCTGTCACAATGTTAGGGCGCCCATGTGCAACTGGCAAAGCACTGTCCAAACAATGCGTCCACAGCCGGCACCGATGCTCCCGCAGCTGATCTGTCCGTGCTCCCGCAGCCGGCACCGGTGCGCCCGCAGCCGGTCTGTCAGGGCGCCTCCGCTTATCGACTGGCCACCGGAAGTCAGTGGCCAATTTTTCCGTCTGACAGCGGCTCAGATTGGCTGGAAATCCGCGGGGACCGCCACCGGTGCGCTTGGGCGGAGACACAGCGGCCAGAGCGCTGGGAGTGCCGCGCAGAAATCTAGGTCTGTCAAAGTGTCAGTCCATTCACGGCGACTGCGTGACAGAGAGATCGGGGACAGCGAGACAGCAGTCACAGCGAGTCGCCGGTCAGCGACACACCGGTCACAGCGGCACACAGTCACAGAGACACACTGGTCACAGTCGATCAGCGACACACTGCCCTGGACACAGTGAAACAGCGACCACAGCGACACATCACTCAACGACACATTCGGTCATTGAGGCTGGCAGCCCATTCATGTAAGATAATGCCAGGTAATCAGGTAATGCCACCACATTGAGCGCATACCTGTCATACCTACTCCATGAGACGGTGATAACTCACAACAAAAGCAGATGGACCACAGCACTATTCCCATGGTCCCTCACCAAAGATGAGACAGCTGACTGACCTGCCGGGACGATGTCCGGTCCAACAGTAATGTGCTGGTGACTCTCTGTCGGTTTGTCGGGCGGCGTGGTGACGGGGGCGGCAGCGTGACGTCGGCCGCTGGCCGCTCTTCTCCTCACGGTGACTAGCGCGCCAGCGAGCAGCAGAAGTAGAAGAAGGGTGGCCAGTATCGAGCCCGAGAGGAGAGCGGCCACCGGGGCGGCCGCAGGAGCCACGCTGTAGGCTGCACAGACACCAAACAACGTCAGATACCGCCGGAGTTCGGATACGAGCACTAAAATACATCGTCAGACACTGGCATACACCGCCAGACACCGCCAGTGTTCAAAACACCAAAGCTGTGGGAATTTACGGTAACTATACTTCAGCCCGTACTGTCTCTCTCAGTCCTGTTCAGCCCCTTCTCTTCCCACGGAGATTGATGCTATAAAACAAGTACCGGTTCATCAACCCTTGCACGGCCCCTGACCCGACGCGCGTATGTACAACCTCAGAGCCTGCGTTGCCGCTCTGGGCCGATTTCCTCATCTGGGTGGCCCGGTGAGCGGCAGAAAATATCAGGCTGCTCCGAGCTTTTACGGTGTCGATAACTCGGCCATAACCCGGCCGAGGGTCGTCTGGTAGCGCGACGGGGCGTCGTATACGGACATGCAATGGGAAGATCGGGACGTCGGCGCGACCCCCGTCACCGGTCGCAATTGCCTCCCCCTCTGCAGCCCGACAGTTGGATCTGTCATAGACTTGGACGTTTTGACTCACCCACCCATACTTCCGACGCATGCCTTTCGTCACAATCCCGGACGTTATTCTATAGGCTGTAACTTTGTTATTGCTTTGTCTATTGCAAACATTCAGACCAAAAAGGACCATTAAAGGACCACAAGCTCTGTTTTCCCTTCAGGACATTGGTGAGAGAAAAATATGAGTCGTGAGAACTAAGAAGACAATCAATTGACGCACCCCGCGGCTCAGCCCATCCCGGGGGACAGGTCACCGAGTCACGCTAAACAGCTACTCCGGGAATTTGTCCCCAGACCCCAACAGAGTTCCTTCACCGGTTACCGATCACCGCACAGCCCAGAACACGAGAGAAAATGTTTCAAGGAGCGGAGGGATCCTGAAGGGACGGTTGTGCAACAACTCACCGGTCATCTGCCCGTATCAACACCCCTCTCACGGACACTCATCGGCAGCGTGACAGAGAGTATTATAAAATACTCTCTGATTTTATAATCCACCCCCTGAACTCTACGACTCCATCCGTGTCAACTCACCGACTCTGTCCGCGGTCAGTTCCAGTGTGGGCACCTGCAGTCGGGTGATCCGACCGCGGCCCTTGCCGTTCACGGCGTACAGCTCGGCAGTGAAGTTGGTGCCGGCAGACAGCTCCGTCACACGGAAGTACGGCGTGCTCGAGCTGACGTTCCGGACCAGCTGTGGAGACAGAGGGACCAGCACACATCAACACCAATCTTTGCTGTCGCCAGTCACCAGGCTCTGATATGATGACAGCTATAGAGCTTTAGCAGCATTCCGTAGAATTGTGAGGTAACGTTGGAAACGAAAGTTCAGCCTTAGCAAAATTTGCAATTTAAAGCTCTGTTTTCCCTTCAGGGCATTGCTGAGTTTACATAATTTTTCGCTTGAAGTGAAGGGTTGCAAGGGGTACACACTGCACGGCCCACCCGTCAGTCCTGCTCGTAGCAAGCAACTAGGGCAGCTAGTAATGGGAAGGAGGTGTCCGGCCCACCTGTCTGTTCTGGTCCTGTCAGACAGCCAACGAACCAGGGCACAGTGTGCTGAGGGATGGATGCGCGACCCACCTGTCTGTCCTGATCCTGCCAGACCACCAGGGCGAACACCTGCTGAAGTCCGCCGTCGGAGCCCTTCTGACAACCGATCTCGAACGATGTGACCGTCTGGTTGTGCACCTCACACTGACGCAGCCGCTCCGGCAGGCCTGGACAGCGAGCGATACAACGCGTAATTAATAACGATAGTGGCCTGCAATAGAGGGTGGGCGGTATTCACAGCTAGATAAAAGAAAACATCTTTGAGTTTAAAACCGTCTAAATGGGTGCTTCTGGTAGTCACAAGCCGGCACTGTTAGCCTCTTAGCAACAGATAATCTTGCAATGTTATGCTTTGTCTTTAGAACTTGCGAAAGAGCATGTCATTTGATGGAAATGAAACTTGAAAGGCCATAAAGACCGAGAGCACAATGAAATTAAGGGATATAAACGACATGGTCTAAAAATAGTGCGTGTCGGCCATGCCACAAAGGGTGCCCGGCATGAGTCAACCACAATGAATCTAATGCCGCACTCAGTTCACAAGGTGAGGAAATTGAGGAAATAATGGAGAAACAATTTGACAGCGGACGACTTAACAGCACTAGAGTAAACCGAGATTGACACAAGTGGAATTTCGATACAGACACTTTGTTAGGCATGAAAGGCTCGAAAAGTTGTCTTGTTGTAAGTTGGGTAACTACAACGGTGCCTCATCTCAAGTTCAGCGCCACTTTGAAACCTTTTACAAATCAACCGTCAAACGTCTGAAGAAAGAACACTTCTACTCTGTGGAACGAGTCCAACGAGTGTTCTGCTGGGAAGTGTGGTATTTAAAGCGACAAGAAACTTCGCAATGCTCTACTTGGCATTCATTGGAAAGATTTACAGACAACCGAACTATACGAGACGTCGATTTCACCATTAGAAAGAAGCTTTTATGCCTGAAGCGTGTGAGAGCTCGCCATTGAACTTCGCATTATTTTTCACGGACAATAGGATAAAGTGACTGGTCGTGTTATTTGGAGCATTTCACATAGACCCCTTTGGCGAGCCACGCCAGCACATTCCTTGTCGTACAATAGGCATGCATTTACGATGAATCAGGAAGTGTTTTTGATGTTTAGCCTAAGGGACACTGACTTGCTGGGAGCATCTGGAAGAGACACGGTCGTCTCTGGAGTCCGACGGCGTTGCTGCTGGTGCACCCGATAACCGCGTACTCTGGCGACCCCAGGGTGAACCGGAGCACGCTGCTGCCACCCGAGCTGGTGTACCTGAGACACACAGACAGACACAATCGAATGAAGTCCCATCAATTTTTAACGTGAAACTATTTTCTTAATTAGCAAGCGAGTCATGCCTTTAACCTACATCTTTCACCAGCCGTTAACCCGCGCCCTGGTGGGGTCTGTTTATAACGCGACCTGGTGGGGGGGGGGGGGGCTATTTTTTGCCCCCCCCCCTCGTATCTCTGAAACTACTGGACGGATCCGCAAAATTCAAACGGCGTTCGAAAGGCCTGTCAAATTTGTTGAAGGAAACCAAATTTCATTGACCTCGGGGTCACCGATGACGTCACAGGTCAGGTCAAAGATGAAATGTTTCACCGTTCACGGGTCTTCTAGGGAATGCGCTATAACACCGAGGAAAACGCATTTTGTCGAGAATCAGCGATAGGGCGTCAGTTGCCTAGTAGATATGTTGCTATTAGAGGTCACTGACAATACCAGGTCAGGTCACAGGTCAGGTCACCAAGGGTCACAGGTCAGGTCACATGAGCCCAACTTTACTAAGGTTGTGTGATGCATGTTTTATGGCCAATTTTTCATTTCCAACTCAATGGTGTTGGTTATAAGACTATCAGGTACGGCTTAGGTCACTTTCTGGTGAAGTTCAGGTCAAGGTCAGGCCAAAAAATGTCAAATTTTAAAATTGATAGTTTTTCATAAAATGGGTATCGATTCGATGCAGCTCGTCACGGGGAGTCTAATGGTGGTCTTTGTTTTGCGCTACGGGGTCTAGAATTTCTAAAAATTGAGTTTGAAAATTTGACGTCATCAATTTTGAACAGTTTTTTCGCTATAACTTCGCCAAAAAAAGAGGTATCAATCTCAAATTTGGTATGTGGATGGAAGGCGGTAAGGACTATCACATATATTCCGGTTTTTGCGAAATTCAAAAAACTTTTCGGATTTTTCGATTATTATATCCAAAATATTTATTTTTTTGATTTTTGGGGGTCAAAATCCAAAAATTTCAAAAATCCGAAATAGCAGTTTTGTAGCCCTGTCGATTCTACAGCTTTTATGTATTTATCATTTTTCTGTATTTGCAAAGCTATAGGCCTCACAGCTCTTCCCGCGAAACCCTTTTTTGGGTCGAAAACGGCAGAACATGACTGACGTCATTTCCGGCCAACCTATCATAGCCTTTATAAATTTTTTTGGTCACATTGTTAGCGGAGCGCCGCCAGAGTCAACATAAAGTTCTTGAAAAAGGCACACTGTATTTTCACCGCTTGTGAGCACTCGGACACGAAAACCGCACGACCGTCACGCTCCGGCTCCGTCCCCGAATGCCCGCCCCCCCCGCCGGCCGCCGCAGTCAGCGGTCAGCCGGTGCCCCGCGGCGGTAACCTCCGCAGGGGCGAGGTCAGGCTCCGGCGGAGGGCAGGGCGCCCGCAGGGGCGAGGTCAGGTCAGCCCCGACTCGACTCGGACACCGCAGCGACGCGGTGTAACATAAACGCACATACGGGTACACTGCCCCCCTCTACACCAAGTCGCGCGGACAAACAAAACAACCAACAAAACTGGCGCGCGTGTCATATCATCTTGCGGAACTCGCCAAACCACACAAATCGCAACGAGAAGCGCAACAAAAGAAACACTTTTCACCCGCCATCACAGTCAATGTACGGCATCATCAACAGAGCAACTTCACCCGTAGTAAAGAGAAACATTCAGACAAAGCTTCCATGTATGTATAACAACAGCAGCCGGGGCGGTCATCGGAACTAAGGGTTTTACGAACTTTACGAAGTTGGAGATGCCGAAGGACATGTTTCGTCGGAACCCCCATCGCCAAGTGCCGCCGCCCGCCGTCCACGGTCACGCACGCGCCTCGACCGTCGGAAGAATGGGCTACTGTGCAATGGCCCCCTGCTCGCTCCATCTTCGTTCATCTCAAAACGCACCCGCTGACTTCTTCGCGATGAGGCGGGATCTCGAAGGCAGCTGCGTCGCAGAGTGGCAGACTGCGTCCGATCGTGATGCTGAAGCATCGGCCGAGTAGCTGCACGAACAAGACGTTGTCCAGTCGGAGCCTCACCGACTCCAGTTGGAGTCAGAACTCCAGCACGAATTATCTGTGACGGATCCGGCTGGGAGCCCGACGCCACCGCTGGTCCTGCGGCAGTGATGACATCCTTCGAGGTACGGCGATGTAGCAGTTGCTTGAGGTAAGCCGGTGCATCATAGTAAGTACGGAGCTGTGAGTGATGAGCCCTCCGTTCAACACCATCATCCGTCTTCACGAGGTAAGTAACACCACTTTCAGCCACTTCAGATACAGTCAGTGGACCAATATAACGTGCTTCGAACTTGTTTTCGAGGCGATGTCCAGGTAGCTGGACCGTCTTTTTCACACGGTCTCCGATTCGGAATGGCTTAAACTTCGGATGGCCTGCCTTCCACACATCCTGCCCTTCATCAGAGGCGACACGCGACTCTGTGTCCGCATTTCTCGCATCAAGTAGGAGGGCCGCAGGTGACGTACCGATTTCTGCATGCTTGGTGTTGTTGTACGTTGTCATAGCCTTGGCGAGGTGCAGGTCCCAGTCACCAGCGGAGTCCGTCAGTAAGCGAAGTGACTGACCAATCGTCCTGTTGCAACGCTCCACTGCACCGTTACCCTCGGGATGGTAAGGCGTGCTGTACGCGTGCTGAATCTTCCAGTCGCTCAGGACGGATTCAAATTCCATGCCACGAAACTCCGGACCATTATCAGACAGCACCCGCTGAGGAACCTTCAGAAGAGCTGGCAGAACACGATGATGAAACGCACGTGCCACCGCTGCTGCTGATTTGGATCGCAAAGGCACTGCCACTGCCCACTTGGAACAGTGGTCCACCGCCACCAGACATCCCAGGTGACCTCTTCCTGAGCGAGGGAACATGACGACATCGACTGCCACCAACTCAAATGGCGACTGACACTCTATCTTCTTCACGGGAGGTGGGTGTAATTGAGGCGATGGTTTGTAAAGCTGACAGCGCTGGCAGGTCCGTACAATGTCTGAGATCACCAACTGAAGTCCAGGCGCGAAGAGCCGTTGACCAAAAAGATCGAGCAGCTTATCTCTTCCGATGTGTGCCATATCTTCATGCGCGTGAAACACCAACTCGACCAGCCATGACCGCGAGATAACCGGCAATGGACCATTGTCCGGGTGGTCGAAGACAAGTAAATCATCCCTCAGCTGCAAATGATCCATGTGCTTCTTGAAACATTTCAGGCTCTCAGGCAGACGACCAGGCGGGGTTGTCTGTTCGACATGCGTCTTCAACTCCTTCAGCTGGTCACTGGAGGCCTGATGCTCCCGAATAGACGATGTAGTAGGGACTCCCATGTCAACAGTGTAGCTGACAGCGGCAGCCCTCTGAGCGTCAGGATCGGCGAACATGCTTACTTCACTCCCACCCAGTCGAATTTGAAGACTCGCGAAATCTAGGCAGATGCCGACAGTCCGAATGAAGTCAGCACCGAGGAGTAGACAATGGCCGAAGGAATCGGCCTCGTCAACGAGGAGAACCATGGCCACTGGAGCATGTGACGGCATACCGACTTGTGCGTGGATGAGCCTCTCGCACCGTGCTTGCCCACACAGGCCTATGATGGGTATGCTAACTCTCTGGATGGCGATGCCAGGATCATGAGATGAAATGAGCCGCAATGCACTGGCACTTATCATGCCGATGGCCGCACCGGTATCCAGTAATCCACACAGCGGCACCCCATTGCAGAACGCTGTGATGGTACACTGAGTGTGCTGGTCATGGTCGCAGCTTGGCTTCAACTTCTTGCAGGACGAGTTGGAGGACGTCGTGTCATCAACCTGAGATGCCGTGACTGGTGTCTCCTCCACACTCCTTGCAGAGACTCGACAACTCGCAACGCTCGCAGCGGTCAGTTGCGTTTTGTCGGTCTCCAGGTACGACTGAAGGAGATTGAAGTGAATGCCCCCAAGGCATTGTAGGTGCAGGATATCATTCGCTGAACGACAGTCATCAGTGAAGGTCATCGGGTTAGTTGGGCCAAAATGAACGACAATTTTTACTTTGTACATGGCTGCTGCCACGGTGAGCATATCCATCGCCAGAGGTTGTCCTGAAAA
Organism: Amphibalanus amphitrite; assembly: GCF_019059575.1. Classification (NCBI taxonomy): domain Eukaryota; kingdom Metazoa; phylum Arthropoda; class Thecostraca; order Balanomorpha; family Balanidae; genus Amphibalanus; species Amphibalanus amphitrite. Next base: position 69,693 of record NW_024882887.1, read on the forward strand.
CCGCATCAGCCTCAGAGACTGTCGAGATAACCGATCGAGCCGGAAGCCATACTTAGCGGGGCTCCGAAGGGCCTCATCTACCAGCCTCCGGCGAATGTCCCCACCGTCTGCAGGGAACCCATCTCTCTCAGTCATCCAGTGTCGAAGACAATCCACCAGAGAGTTTCCACCGCCTTCAGGACGGTACCGAAGACGAAGACCGTCTGGCAGTTCTTCGTTCTGGTAGGTCCCAGCGGCTGTTGCTGAGGACACTTGCATCCGTGACAGGAGATCTGCGGCGAAGTTTGATTGTCCAGGGACGTAGATAATTTCGTAGTTGTAATCAGCAAGTTCTTCCACGGTGCGGGCAAGACGATGGTTGACGAGCCGCATGTTGTGGAGGTACATCAGTGCCTGGTGGTCAGTGTAGATTTTAAAATGAACAGCACACAAGAATGAGTGGAATGTCTTGACTCCCCAGCGAAGAGCAGCAAGCTCACGACCAGTTACTGAGTAGTTCTTTTGCGCGCTGGTGAAGGTCATCGAGGCAAAAGCAATGAATCTGGGCTGTCCGTCCTGCTCTTGAGTTAAGCACGCTCCAGCACCGATAGCAGAGGCATCCACCCACAGACAGAGAGGACTTGCATCAGGTCTGTAATCGGGGAACGCGAGTGTTATATCAGCTTGCATGTCGGACTTCAGCTGTTCGAATGACTCAATCATCTCATCAGTCCAGGTCAGAACAGTCTTTGCAGGTAAGCCTGTCAGTGCAGACAGAGGTTTGGCGATTGTAGAGCAGTCCTTTACGAACTTCCGCTGGTAATTCACTATTCCCAAGAACTGTCGCAGCTGGTGAACCGTTCGCGGTTTATCCAGTCGCTGGATCTGGTCCACGTACTCCGGTGACTTCCGAAGACCCGATGAACTAATGATGTGTCCCAAGAACTTCACTTCTGGTTGAAACCAAGTACACTTGCGTCCGTTCAGCTTGATTCCCTGGGATCCGAGCGCCGTAAGAACGTCGTCGACCAGCTGCACATGCTTTTCAAACGTAGTCTCCTTCAGAAGAATATCATCTAGATATACGACAAGCTTCTCACGTGCAAATCCGTGAAGAATCGTCTGCATTTCCTTTTGAAATTGTGCTGGGGCATTCTTTAATCCAAAAGGAAGGCGTCGAAACCTCCAATGGGCCCTGGGTGTGCTGAATGCAGTGTAGTCACGTGACTCTTCCTCCAGAGGGAGGTGATAATATGCCTTGGAGATGTCCAGTGCACTGAACCACTGCACTCCGTGATGAGTCCCAAAAACAGTATCGTTGACCTCTGGCATGGGAAATCTGGTTGTTACAGTCTTCTGGTTTAGCCGGCGATAGTCAATGCACAGTCGCAATGTGCCATCCTTTTTTCGGATTGGGACGATGGGAGCATTCCAAGAAGATTCACATCGCTCAATGATGCCGAGACGCTCCAAGTCTAGACACTGACGCTCGACTTCGTCCGCAACTGGGGCAGACATCTTCCGTGGTCTGATGTAAATGGGCGTATCATCAGTCAACTCAATACGATGTGGTGTCATCAACGACTGGAGCGCATCCGCATCCGAGCGCATGAACACTGTTGAGTGACGTTCGAAGATCTCCTGTACCGCCGCTCGCTGATCTTCAGAGAGACCCGGTATGTCGGAGGCCGAGGGACAGGAACCATCGGGCTCGATCCCGTCTGTGGATGCTGTAGAAGAGTACACCGGCACGCTTCCCTCCACGTCCAGGGCGCTGTCCGCGGCGGAGTCCAGGTAACCGAGAATAGAACCCTTACGCACTGATTCTGAAGCCATTCCCCGGTTGGATACGAGGACACGCGGGTTGGTTGGATCAAAGATACCCGAGACGAACTCTAGGTCACTTGACGCGTCCACACGACCAGCAAAGACAAGAGGACGGGAATTGATCTCGCATGAGCTACACGCAGCAGGGAGGACGGCTGAACAACCTAGTACGGCTGTGTCTCGCTTCGTCACTCGGGTTTCTCGTACCGCCACACACGGTACATCAGTCATGAACAATACACAAGACTCCTTCTTTCCGAGTGGTAAGTATAGTGTCCATCGAGATCGATCCTTCCGAGACCCAGAAACAGCGTTTCTATTCATGTCCAGGCAGAGGCCGTGTTGCTGCATGGCATCTCTCCCGATGATAAGTTCGACAGGGCACTTGCTGCTGTCCAACACCAAACAATCCAATTGGAGTTCGATTCCGTGCATATTCACTGGAAGGCATACTCGGCCAAGGGCTGGCAGAGCACTGTTGCCAACAGCTCTTACCACTTCATCACTTGGGGTCATAAAATCCACATCCACAAACTTACTTCCAATGATTGTTCTGCCCGACCCACTGTCCAACACCGCCTCCACGTTTTCTGAATTCAGCTGAACGGAAACTCGCAAAATAGACGGAGATGAAATAGCAGAAGTGAAGACGGAAGCGTTCGTCGAGTCGGGTGCATCACCATCACAGTCATCTGTAGGATTGTGTTCGTCAACGGTAAGCAGGCTTGAGACAGGGTCAACTTCACTGGCGTTGCAGGTGTTTAGATGCGTTCTTTCTTGAGTCCCCTGAGCACACGATATCCCGGTCGATGGCGGGGCAGGTCGTGGTCCGGTGGATGACGGGGCAGGCGATGACCCGGCGGGCGAGACGGGTGGCGGCCCGGCGGGCGAGATAGGCGGCGGCCCGACGGGCGACGGGACAGGCGGCGACACGGCGGGTGGCGAGGCAGACGGCCACCCGGCGAGCGACGAAGCAGACGGTGGCCCGGCGGGCGACAGAGCAGACGGTGGCCCGGCATACGACGGGGCGGGCCGCAACCCGGCCGACGACGTGGCAGGCGGTGACCCGGCGGGTGAGACGGGCGGCGGCCCGACGGGCGACGGGACAGGCGGCGACACGGCGGGTGGCGAGGCAGACGGCCACCCGGCGAGCGACGAAGCAGACGGTGGCCCGGCGGGCGACAGAGCAGACGGTGGCCCGGCGTACGACGGGGCGGGCCGCAGTCCGGCCGACGACGGGGCAGGCGGTGACCCGGCGGGCGAGATAGGCGGCGGCCCGCCGGGCGACGGAACAGGCGGCGACACGGCGGGCGGCGAGGCAGACGGCCACCCGGCGAGCGACGAAGCAGACGGTGGCTCGGCGGGCGACAGAGCAGACGGTGGCTCGGCGGGCGACAGAGCAGGCGACGGCAGGGCAGGCCCGGCGGGCGACGAAGCAGACGTTAGCCCGACGGGATCCAATCGACGACGGGACAGGCGGTGCTCTTGTCGACGGCGGCGCCGACGGGATCCATTCGACGACTGGGCAGGCGGCGCTGGCAACGAGGCAGACGTTGACCCGGCCAACAAGGAAGACGATCGTCTAACAGGCGACAGAACAGACACGTCCGCTCCGTTGATGCTGCTTTCTTCACGAAAACGTTCGCCGTCAGGGCTGTATTCGGTCACAGCAGGCTGCCCTGGTTCGCCTGTGTGACCGACTAGTTTTCCGATTGCCTTGTGTGTCCCTGGCGATCTGATCGAACTGTACGGACGGGGGATGGTGATCGAGAACTGTCGCCACTTGCAGAACGAGTCTCCGATCGAGCACCAGCTCCAGGTCGCCTCCGGGCGCGTGAAGCGGACCCGCTCTGACGGAGCTGTGAACCTTCCGCACCTCCCTCCCGTCGGCCTGGATTCCGTGTAAATGAACGTGATTCGCAGTCTCGAACTAGATGATCTGAGCTTCCACAAGCAAAGCACAGACCAAGCTTCTGTCGACAGATGTCCTCAGCATGTCCACGACGGCCACAGAAACTGCAGAACGCCCGCGATCTGTCACTGCTTTTTCCTCTGGCCATGGATTGTTCAGACCTTGATTCGCGTTGAAGGCTTCTATGAACACTTTCATTCCGCTGCTTCTCACTTCGTCGCCGAGTGCCGGACTCATCATGCGTGTTCCTCTGAGAACGGCGAGCAGTTCGATCCACTGCCATCCCCGGTCTCTCAGGTGCTCTTCCTCGTGGCGGTTCTTCCATTGCGGCCAGTACCGTGGAGTCTAATCCCGCTACTGTGTGCTTCTTACACTGAAGAATCGTCAGGTAATGATCCCATAGCAGCGTCTTGCCGTGGATAGCCCTGTTATATCTGATGTCCAGTTTCAGCTGTTCCCGGATAACAGGTGGCAGGCTCTGGAAAAGTCGGTCTCGTAGAAGCTCAGACGATTGGACGTCCTCACCAGGAAAGGCGTCTTCGAAAAGAGAAGACAGTCGGAGGGCAAAGAGCGCAAGGTCCTCTCCTGGTCCTGGTTTCGCATTGTCGAAACGAATTCGAGTACTCTGCTGTGTGTGGTCAGTTTGGACAGCCACCCAACGTAGCATACGTTCCTTCAGTTTTGCATACGTGGTTTCGGTCCCTCCGCAAGCCGAGAACACTTCGGCCACTTCACCGACCAAGAGAGACTGCAGAAGCGGAAGAGCTTCGTCCAGAGTTCCGGAATACGTGCGTGAGCAGTGATCTTCAAATCGTTGGAAGTACTGGTTCAGACTTGTAGTACCACCCAGACCAAAAGTCGGAATGGTGAACGTCTGCTGAAGAAGGAATCCCCCAGACGATCCCTCACCAGGCCGACTCCCCGGAGGTCTTGACTGATCCCGCATGGGCTGCTCCGCATGGGTCGCTTCCGGGACATGAACAAGTTGCTCTTCAGTTCGGCTTGCCGCTGGTAACCGAGATGTATCCCGAGTGGGTGCGACTGACGTTCGCTCTGCCAGCAGTTCGCTCAGTTCGTTGATGCGCCCGAGTGCCTCCTGCAGTTGTAGCTCAAGTTGAGCAACACGCTCCTCCGGCTCAGCCATCTCGTTCTGACTCACCGTAGTAGCCGCAAGAGACGCGGTGAATCAATGTAGGAATCCAATCGACGATGGGCAGGCGATGTCCCAGTCGATGACCGGGCAGGCGGCAGACAGGCCGACGACGGTGCAGACGGGATCCGATCGACGGGGCAGGCGGTGCCCCGGCCGACGACGGTGCCGACGGGATCCAATCGACGATGGGCAGGCGATGTCCCAGCCGATGACCGGGCAGGCGGCACACAGGCCGACGACGGTGCAGACGGGATCCGATCGACGGGGCAGGCGGTGCCCCGGCCGACGACGGTGCCGACGGGATCCGATCGACGATGAGCAGACGACGTGTAGACGGGATCCGATCGACGGGGCAGGCGGTGCCCCAGCCGACGACGGTGCCGACGGGATCCAATCGACGGTGAGCAGGCAATGTGCAGACGGGATCCGATCGACGGGGCAGGCGGTGCCCCAGCCGACGACGGTGCCGACGGGATCCAATCGACGATGGGTAGGCGATGTCCCAGCCGATGACCGGGCAGGCGGCACACAGGCCGACGACGGTGCAGACGGGATCCGATCGACGGGGCAGGCGGTGCCCCGGTCGACGACGGTGCCGACGGGATCCGATCGACGATGAGCAGACGATGTGCAGACGGGATCCGATGGACGGGGCAGGCGGTGCCCCGGCCGACGACGGTGCCGACGGGATCCGATCGACGATGAGCAGGCGATGTGCAGACGGGATCCGATCGACGGGGCAGGCGGTGACCCGGCCGACGACGGTGCCGACGGGATCTGATCGACGATGAGCAGGCGATGTGAAGACGGGATCCGATCGACGGGGCAGGCGGTGCCCCGGCCGACGACGGTGCCGACGGGATCCGATCGACGATGAGCAGACGATGTGCAGACGGGATCCGATCGACGGGGCAGGCGGTGCCCCGGCCGACGACGGTGCAGACGGGATCCGATCGACGGGGCAGGCGGTGCCCCGGTCGACGACGGTGCCGACGGGATCCGATCGACGATGAGCAGACGATGTGCAGACGGGATCCGATGGACGGGGCAGGCGGTGCCCCGGCCGACGACGGTGCCGACGGGATCCGATCGACGATGAGCAGGCGATGTGCAGACGGGATCCGATCGACGGGGCAGGCGGTGCCCCGGCCGACGACGGTGCCGACGGGATCCGATCGACGATGAGCAGGCGATGTGAAGACGGGATCCGATCGACGGGGCAGGCGGTGCCCCGGCCGACGACGGTGCCGACGGGATCCGATCGACGATGAGCAGACGATGTGCAGACGGGATCCGATCGACGGGGCAGGCGGTGCCCCGGCCGACGACGGTGCCGACGGGATCCGATCGACGATGAGCAGGCGATGTGCAGACGGGATCCGATCGACGGGGCAGGCGGTGCCCCGGGATCCGATCGACGATGAGCTGGCGATGTGCAGACGGGATCCGATCGACGGGGCAGGCGGTGCCCCAGCCGACGACGGTGCCGACGGGATCCAATCGACGATGAGCAGGCAATGTGCAGACGGGATCCGATCGACGGGGCAGGCGGTGTCCCAGCCGACGACGGTGCCGACGGGATCCAATCGACGATGGGTAGGCGATGTCCCAGCCGATGACCGGCAGGCGGCACACAGGCCGACGACGGTGCAGACGGGATCCGATCGACGGGGCAGGCGGTGCCCCGGTCGACGACGGTGCCGACGGGATCCGATCGACGATGAGCAGACGATGTGCAGACTGGATCCGATGGACGGGGCAGGCGGTGCCCCGGCCGACGACGGTGCCGACGGGATCCGATCGACGATGAGCAGGCGATGTGCAGACGGGATCCGATCGACGGGGTAGGCGGTGTGCAGACGGGATCCGATGGACGGGGCAGGCGGTGCCCCGGCCGACGACGGTGCCGACGGGATCCGATCGACGATGAGCAGGCGATGTGCAGACGGGATCCGATGGACGGGGCAGGCGGTGCCCCGGCCGACGACGGTGCCGACGGGATCCGATCGACGATGAGCAGGCGATGTGCAGACGGGATCCGATCGACGGGGTAGGCGGTGCCGCGGCCGACGACGGTGCCGACGGGATCCGATCGACGATGAGCAGGCGATGTGCAGACGGGATCCGATCGACGGGGCAGGCGGTGCCGCGGCCGACGACCGGGCAGACGGGCAGACTGTGGATCGGCCGACAACAGGGCAGACGGGATCCAGCCGACGACGGGACGGACAGGATCCGGGTGATGACGAAGGCGACAGGACCCTGCCGACAACGGCGTAGACGGACTAAGCAATGTATATACCACAATGTCTGAATAGTGCCATGTTTGGATAGCTGGATTTGGTCCTAGCCCCGGCTGCGTGTTTATGGAAGTACGGGTAATAAATATGGCAAATTTCCCGAATGCGATTACCGTAACCAGCAAATACAATTGACCTATGAGAATGAGACACACCGGCTAACCTATAATTATCAGCAGCGTACGATCCACACTTTTCGAACACACTCACACAAACACAGGGCTGATCACGCCTAATTCCGTCGTTATTTGGGCCATACAAGTGTCACAGACCGCAAAATATGGTGAAATATTTCAACCATACAAATAAATCAGTTTGCACGCGGTCTAGATGCAGTGATGCACAAAAGTTCGCGCCCTGCAATCGGTACCAGGTACTCACCGGTGCGGCAGATTTGAGCACTCACGCCAAGTAGAGTCGCCAGATTCGGTCGGCACAAGTACTGCTGGTGCAGGTTCGGTCAGCGGGCGAGTCAGGTGCAGTCCGTGTAGAGACGGATACCGGCGGCAGGCACGGTCCACGTCGAGACAGGCACGGTCCGCGTCGAGACGGGCACCGGCGGCAGGCACGGTCCGCGTCGACACAGGCACCGGCGGTAGGCACGGTCGTGTAGAGACGGACTCCGGCGGCAGGCACGGTCCGTGTCGACACAGGCACCGGCGACAGGCACGGCTCACGTCGAGACAGGAACGCTCGAGAAAAGACGGGCACCGGCGGCAGGCACGGTCCGTGTCGAGACGGGCACCGGCGGCAGGCACGGTCCGCGTCGAGACGGGCACCGGCGGCAGGCACGGTCCGCGTCGAGACCGGCACCGGCGGCAGGCACGGTCCGCGTCGAGACAGGCACGGTCGTGTAGAGACGGGCACCGGCGGCAGGCACGGTCCGCGTCGAGACAGGCACCGGCACGGTCGTGTAGAGACGGACTCCGGCGGCAGGCACGGTCCGTGTCGACACAGGCACCGGCGACAGGCACGGCTCACGTCGAGACAGGAACGCTCGAGAAAAGACTGGCACCGGCGGCAGGCACGGTCCGTGTCGAGACTCCGGCGGCAGGCACGGTCCGCGTCGAGACAGGCACCAGCGGCACGGCAGGCACCGACTACAGGCACGGCTGGTGCAGCGCAGAGACAGCCATCACCGGCACCGTGCGGTGCTGATAGTCACTTTGAATTAGTCACTGATAATTGTTACTGAATCACTGGCGCTATCAAAATCGCATAGGACGAGCCCCCAATGTTAGCGGAGCGCCGCCAGAGTCAACATAAAGTTCTTGAAAAAGGCACACTGTATTTTCACCGCTTGTGAGCACTCGGACACGAAAACCGCACGACCGTCACGCTCCGGCTCCGTCCCCGAATGCCCGCCCCCCCCGCCGGCCGCCGCAGTCAGCGGTCAGCCGGTGCCCCGCGGCGGTAACCTCCGCAGGGGCGAGGTCAGGCTCCGGCGGAGGGCAGGGCGCCCGCAGGGGCGAGGTCAGGTCAGCCCCGACTCGACTCGGACACCGCAGCGACGCGGTGTAACATAAACGCACATACGGGTACAACATTGTGTAAAATTGATGTCCAGGAGGGTACTGAAAGTTTGGTGACGATCGGCGCAGCGGTTCTGGAGATATATCGAAAAGTCTGGAGGGGGGGGGGCAAAAAATAGCCCCCCCCCCCCCCCCCCACCAGGTCGCGGGTTAATACCGAACGATGTTATTGCCGTTTTTACTTTTCTTGACGCACTGATTGGAGGTCAACTCAAGCAAGTTTTCCATAATAAAATGTCATAATTCACCGTACATTAACTTCAAAACCGGTCCGCATGTTACGCCCAGGTTTCTGCTACCATCTGGTGGGCCTGGATGACGGATGTCCCTGTTGCCAACCTGGGCTCTAGCCTATATGGCTCTTATAACCTACCTGCTCGGCTCTATGGTCTCTCTGGCGGCGGTGGAGCGGTTGATGAACCACTTGAAGCGCAGCTTGAGAGGCTGGGCTGTGACCTGGCAGGTGATTTCCACCTGACGGCCAGGGAGGAAGTAGATCCGCCTACTGGGACGCTGGCAGCGTGGCGCGTCTGTCGAAATAACACAGAACGGCAGGTCAGAGGTTTACTTGTCTACCTGTCTTTCGCGCTCAACTGGGCCCTCTTCGGTGTTTCAAGGCCAATAAAGTTGCATAGGTAAAGTTTTGTTTAAACTTTAAACAAAGTTCTGTTTAAACCTAATTCAAGCAGAAGTTCACATGAAAATGCACCAGCTACCGTAGGTAATTGATTTAATCTAGCGCTCCTAACACCTTCATTCATCTCATCGGCATTCCACAAACCACTCGGCTAAGGCGTGACATATCCGTATCGTGATTCGCTCTATACTCACAGAGCACGCGCAGTCGGACGGATGCGCTGCGGGCGCTGCCCTCCGCGTTGGTCGCCTCGCAGCTGTACTCCCCCGACTGGTCCATGGAGACATTGGGCAGAACCAGGCTGCGCTCGTGCACGATGACGCCGCCGTCCCTCTGACCCGGCTGGAGACGGCGATCCTGAGCGGAGCGGTCACAGGGTATCAGGACCGGCGCACAGTGGGCCGATATGCCATTCTAGCGCGACAGGGCCTGAATCTTCGAACGGAACCCTCGGTTTTTCGCGAGTAATTCGCGTAAAAAGCGGCCGATCGCAACGAAACTTTCAGTACCCTCGCGATAACTACTTTTACAGCTAACCTGAAAACTTCATGACCCTGACCCTAATGATCTTTGACCTGTGACCTTCTTTCGAGACCATGTTTGGCCGGAATCGCGATTCAGGGTACCTATGTCGGCTCGCATTAGCCGTAGGTTTGCAGTCTTTTCTTGGTTTAAAGCGTTTAAACATGGGATATTATGTTGCTCCCATGCATTAGGGTGGGTGTCAAGGTCACCAGAAGGTCAGGTAAGGTCATTGACCTTTGATGACCTTACTTCACTTTTTCGAGTTTTATATGTTTCTAGGCTAGTTTTTGGAGCTGAATTCGAATCTAGCAACCATTTGAACATTTACCATGTAGCTTTGGTGCCTTCGTAACATGTTACAAAGCTGTCAGAGGCGGTTGCCACCTACTGCAAATACCCGGCAAAACCCTTTCTGGTTGACCTGACCTGACCTGACCCGACCTGGCCTAAATGTATGAAGACATCATCTATGATCGTAAATAACATTATTTTCGTGATCAGCACCAAAAAAAAAAACATAGCAGCCACCCTTTACGACGTTCTAACAGGTCCCGATTTTTTCGACTTTTGGGTCATTGACCTGACCTGGAAGGTCAACCGATGACCTAGGACCTTACAATTGGGTATTAACAGCTTCCTCTTGCCACGGGCAACACGCTCGTCTTTTCCGCGAAGCTCTAGCTCGATCAGGGGCGAAACGGCGGGGGGCCAACGGACCCCTTCTATACGTTCGCGGCTGGAAAAACACCACTAGGGGCGAGGGTTAAGCCATATCTGAGGGCTTATTTCAGAAAGACCGCTAAAAGAGCAATTGAATGCACTTTTCCGCGACGATGTATCTCTATTGGTCCCCGAGATAAGGGCCGGTTTTCGAGAAATGTTGATATATGCAACATTTTACCTTTGATGACCTCTGGTGACGTGACCTTTGACCTGACCTAGAAATGACTAATTACTCCATCTGGAATTTCGGGCGCTCTTTCCAATGCCACTTACTACGTGTCGCTATGTGGCCCAAGAGCCGAGTTAGAAGGGGAGTGTTCAATTAACACCTCCCGGCCCGGCGCGTTTGACGCCGAGCACCGGTCCGGCGCGGGTTGATGTTTGGCTGCTACATCCAAAGTCGCAAAAAGTCGCAAAAAAAATGACTGTTGGATCTTGTAGTGCAATGAAACATTGACATGTAGCGAGATTTTCGAAGCGGTACTCTGCGGTACTTTTTTTAAAAGTCTATTTGTGTGTGACATCAATTATGTGAAATTATATTTTCGTCTTTAAATCTTTGCGGTGCCAATACATCATAACCAAGTAAGAGTTCGCCATTTTCATGTGGTTATGTGTGTTCTGCAGACCCGGAGCTATCGTTTGATTACGAGCGAGCGAGCGCAGCGAGCGAAGCGAAGTCTTTTCAATATAACGGAAAAATCTCAGTATGAGCGGCCCGGCCCGGCCCGGCCCGGCCCGGCCTGTAACGCATTTGAGAGGCTTATATCTCAGCAACCGCTGGACCGATTGGCCTGCGGTCTTTTTTGCTGGGTAGCCCCATCCCTTCTACCCCGTAATTGACTACTTTTGATACATCTCAGTGACCGTCGTGGCACGTGCCACGTGAAAAGTCAAGGGTGTTCAAGCAGTTTTGCAAAAGTCATGATTTTGAGAGGCCCATATCTCAGCAGCGGCTAGAGCGATTGTCTTGCGGTCATTTTTATAGGGTAGCTGCATCCTTTCTACCAAAGGTCGGATACTCTTCATCTATGTGAGTGACCCCCACTGCACGTGCAAAATACAACAATAAGAGGTGCCAAATTGGTTCCCATTTCAGTAACTCGGTAATTACTGGGGCGATTTCGGTGAAACTTGGCATACAGGTAGGCACCCACCAGGCAATGCATTCCCATGTGTTGCGGTTAGGGTGCTAATGCACGTGCGCACGTGCAGGGGGCGTTTCCAGATCTCGAGAACGGCTGGGCCGATTGCGCTCAAATTTGGTACACGGTTGGGGACCGGTTAGTAGGGTGCCGTGCAAAAGTCATTTTGGACCCCGTTTGCACGTGCGCACGTGCAGAATGCCGCTTCCAGATCTCAGGAACGGCTGGGCCGATTGCGTTCAAATTTGGCACACCGCTAGCGACCGGTTAGAAGGGTGCTTTGCACAAGCCCGTTGGAAGTACCCTCTCGCCCTTCCGCACGTGCAGGGCTCACTATCTCGCTCGCTCGTTCTTCGCCCAAAAGGCGTTTTACTGGTGTATATAAATGTGGAATTCCTCCTCAAATTGTGATTGTTTTCGTGGATCAAAGATACGTTGTCGAAGAGTGCGGGGGATGAGTTCGGTCCAAACGATTCCGAAGTTCGTGTTTAAGCTGAGTTTTCGCCTTGAAATAGCAATTGTGTTGAAAAACAAAGACCACAGCAATGTAGTATGATCATTTTTGAACAAATTGGTATAGGTTTCATTGCACATCCACAAAGTTCGATTTTTTTTACCCATGTCGTGCTAGACCTGGCGATCGGCCCAGTGTGCGGCGGTGATACGAGATCGACCAGAGCTTACCAAAACTGGGGTAGTAGACTAGTACACACATACTAGTTACAGTGATACGGGACTGGTCTCCGTCAATATGGCATAAGTACTACACTGATACGAGACTTATCACTGTATCACAGCGTGTAAGTACTTAGACCATGTGCTGCAGTGATAACGGGACCTACCAGGGTAACCAGGACATTATCACTACAGTGATACGGCCTATGGGACCAGTCAGCGGTCACCAGGATACCAATATTTCCTACAGTGATACGGGACCGATCAGACGGTCACCAGGGTATTGGCATAACGATAACGTCGGACAGCGAATCGTATCGACCCAGCACCGAGCCGGCTGACCGGAGATGTCAAGGTGTCCCCTCACTGTAACCCCAGCTATCGGCTACGGCTATCGACAGCGCCGTGGACACACGTGAATAAAAGACGACTACATATAAATACTTTAAATTCCTAGTGCATTTTATTAGTTAACACAGCTCGGAAGAAGGACAAAGACTTACACCAAAAACAAGGAAGACTACAGGAAGAGAATGAAAAAAGAAGGCTACATCTTCCGTCTCCTATACATACGAGGATAAGTTACCTGGTTATATAAACTTAAGTGTTTCTCGCTTACAGGATATGCTTGACTCAACCACATTTTCACCCTGTCGGAACCACTGGCGGATCCAGGGGGGCCACGGGGGCCATGGCCCCCCCCCCAAAGGCCTAAAGTGGCCTGTTTGGCCCCCCCCAAAACGCCAGAAAAATTGCTAAGAAAATATACCTTGATGGAGGTTTTTAGCCACTTGGTGAAGTAAAGCTTTCCACAGCATAATATGGAAGCAATATAGTAGCAGTGAGGGTCAGTCAAAAGTTGCGCGAGCGGAGTCGACCTTAAAAAAAAGACTGTTGTTGGCACGTGTTTATGGCGCGGCAGCTGGTAGTTGGCGGTGTTTCGCGTGGTGTGGCATCACTGGCGGATCTGGGGGGGGGGGGGCACGGGAGCCTGAGGTGCCCCTGACAGGCCCGTGGTGCCCTTGCTAGGCCTGTGGTGCCCCTGGACCCTGGCAGGCCTGTGGTACAGTCCACAGCAGAAGTAATGTGGGGTTTCAGTCATGGGTATGTTCTGCTTCTGAAGCTTAGGAACGATTAGCCAGACTACAATGAAACTTTGAATGTAGCTTATATGTATCGTCACCCTTGCAGCTGCAACTTTAGCTATTGACATCTTCTTTTCAATCACTTCGCATTAAACAATCGCCAGTCAAAGCCAACCGTTGAGTTTGGTAAAACCCTACATTACTTTAGCGGTGGGCTGTACCTCTGGCGGGGCTAGGGTGCCCCTGCTAGGCTGCTGATGCCCCTGGGACCTGACAGGACTGTGGTGCCCCTGACAAGCCTAAAGTGCCCCCAACAGGCCCGTGATGCCCCCGACAGGCCCAAGGTGCCCCTGCGTGATGCCGTGATGCCTGCGAGGCCGGTGGTGCCCCCTGCGAGGCCGGTGGGGCCCCTGACAGGCCCATGGTGCCCCTGCTAGACCGGTGGTGCCCCTGGCAGGCCTGTGGTGCCCCTGCTAGGCCGCTGGTGCCCCTGGGCCCTGACAGGCCCAAGGTGCCCCTGCAAGGCCGGTGGTGCCCCTGTAAGGCCTGTGGTACCCCTGCTAGGCCTCTGGTGTCCCTGACAGGCCCATGGTGCCCCTGCGAGGCCGGCGGCGCCCCTGGCAGGTCTGTGGTGTCCCTGACAGACCTGGGGTGCCCCTGACAAGCCTGTGGGGCCCCTCACAGGCCCGTGGTGCCCTTGCTAGGCCTGTGGTGCCCCTGGCGGGCTGGTGGTGCCCCTACTAGGCCGGTGGTGCCCCTACTAGGCCGGTGGTGCCCCTGACAGGCCTGTGGTGCCCCCGGGCACCAAGGGGGTCATGACCCATGTGGCCCCCTTTGGATCTGCCACTGATGCATAATATATTGATTTGTAAAGGCGTTATGGCTTATGCAATATGCAATTGCAGGCACTTGGTATCCCTCACTTATCCCTCATTGGGGCTCTGGCGGGCTCCTGAGGGTCCACGTCTATCTCCGGGAGCCCATATAGAGAGGCTCCTTTGGGTCCTTTCAGTACACTATAGCATAAGAGGTCTCCATGCGAGTCCTATACATACATCTGAGGGCGTACCCTGATGTCTGAGGTACCCAACTGCAGCTCCAATGGTCTCTTCTTACACTGGCGGATCCAGGGAGGGGGCATTCAGGGCCATGCCCCCTTCCCAGAGGCCTAAAGTGGCCCGTTTTCCCCCTCCCCCAAACGATAATGAAACATAGTTCAATCAGGGCGTGGCCCAGGAGCCGAGTTAGACAGGGCTGTTTTACCACCTCCGGCCCGCAAAGGAACCCAAGCACTGACTCGAAGCGGGTTAAAGAGACCCTCCCACCTTCAAAAAAGTTAATGAATTGGCATGAAAGTGATGTCGCTAGGTTCAGAAAGGGCGAAAACGAATATCTACCAAATTTTATCGAAAAATATTCACCGGTTTTCAAGAGATTAGACTTTTATTTTTGTTTACTTTTTGGGATATCCGCTGCTGTTCCTAGCGACTTTATTTGAAAGTGCGGCATTTGTTGCGCGCAAAGCAGCCTATACCACCGCATGCTACCAAACGTTTTAGTAAAATATTAACCCTCGCCCTGGCAGGGCCTTTTTCATAACACGGCCTGGCAGGGGGGGGGTCGATGCGACCCCCCCCCCCTCGCGATTGGCTCCTATGGCACCTAGAAACACAAAATTTGGTAGGTAGGTGGGCCCCCCGGAGTTCTCGCCCCTGTGCAAATTTGGTTGCTCTAGGTCAAAATTTAGGGGGGTTTTGGGGGGTATAAATGTAAAAATTTCGCTAAAAACAGGTCAAAAGTTTTTCGCTTATAACTTTTGATCTAATTAAGTTAGAGCAAAAAGAAAAGCACCAGTGAACTCAGCACGTCAAGGCGCGTCGAATGATATACTTTTTAGCTTGCTTAAGTGTACTTAAAGTTTTTCTTAAATTTTAAGTAAACTTTAAGTAATGAATTAAGTTTATGTTAACCAAATTGCATCATATCGCATATCATTCGATTCGGCTGATCACCAGGAACACAATGACACCATTTTTTAAGCTCTAGCGTCATTATGTGCCAAGTTATTGGCAAAAACGTCATTTGACCTCAGTTGACCTCATTTGACCTGACCCATGGATAAGTACGCCAAACAAAGAAGCACCAAGTGACCTGCTGTTAAGAACTGTGGTTTCAAAGCACAAAAGTGATAGAACGAAGCGGATATCTCCAGTATTTTCCGAATTTAGTATTTTCCCATAGGCTTAACATTACGACGTAATGACCTCTAACTGACCTCAGGTCAGTGACCTCAAAAAACCCGAACTATATGTTATACAACTCGGTGAACTTAGCACATCCTGAAAGTTTGAAGGAAATCAGTGCAAAACTGTGAGTTGGACAGGTGCAAAAAGAAAATTGAAATTTGACCATGACCTTGTACCGGTTTTTCTGACCTGGTGACCTGACCCAAGGTCACCCGGACCTGAAATTTTCAGGTCATATGTAAAAAGGTTGCCCCATAAGCTGTGCAAAATTTGGCGGCGCTGCGCGCCGCCGTTTTTACGCTATCTTCGAAAAACCTTAGGGGGGGTCGCATCGACCCCCCCCCCCTGCCAGGGCGAGGGTTAAAAAATCATTAGATCTCCGCTGACGTCACACATTCAGAGGGGTATCCAAAAGCATTAGCCCCTCTGAATCAAAATGCTGCAATTTTGAAATTCAATATCTCCGATTTAAGGCATTTCTCGATGTTGTGAGTGCGTGCCGAAACCGGTAGGGGAAAGTGGGGTAAGACGGTCAGGGTAGGTAAGACGGGCACCCCTTCTGCAGACCAAACCAATAGCGCTACGAGCAAGAAAAGTTAGGACCAGAATTGCCTTTCCCACTACACACCACCATTCAAGTCTGGTGAATTTGTGTTCAGTCGATAATCTTTTATTTTGATTTCTTTAAAACACTCATTTCATTGAAAACATCCATAATGTATTGTGCAAGCTTTTGTGTACAGCACTATAGAGTTAAAAACTCGCAATCACTTGTGGTACACTCATATGCCAACAGTGTTCATTTACGGCGGATTTGCTTTGTCTGCATCAAATTGTCCACAGCGAAAAATCGTGCTGAACTTCTGACATTGAGTTTGGGGTAAGACGGGCAACTATGAACCCAATGGGTCTGTAATGGTGAAAATATTTTTGTTGCTGTAGGAAAAAAGAAGCATTTCTAATAAGAATATGTTCGATTCCGATACTCACAGACATGTTAGCAATATTCCTTCGGCACAGTTTATTCTCGAATAATGAATGTGAAAAACGGTTCTACATGGCTTCTGAACTAGGGCCTATATAGGAGCATACGCCTTCTGCACGAATCTCGTATACTGCCATTTCCGAAGCACTTGAGACCAACGAGCGACTGTATAAATGCGGCTAATCTCGGGCATTTGTTGCGAGCTGCGCTGATCGGTGAAAGAAGCTGGCCGTCTTGCCCTACCCATGTGACCGTCTTACCCCATGGGGTGGGGTAAGACGGGTTTTTGCAAGGTTTTGCAAAAATAGCTGCAGTTTATTTGTTGAATCAGGTCTAAGTCTCATCTTCTGGCAAATGAAAGTAAAATGTCTGAAAAAGGTTTTCACCCAGTTTCCCGTTTCTATGATGTTTCTAACCGGCCGAAAAATGGCTCCAAAGTTAAGGTGCCCGTCTTACCCCACTTTCCCCTAATTGTGAGCCAGGGACCCCATTTTGGCTATCTCAGCTCAAATCTAATGTTAAGGTGGGAGGGTCCCTTTAACTGGTCGATAAAAACAATGGTAAGTGTTTACAAAGTAATATAAAGGCATGGGTCGGGTGGGCTACCATTTATATATTTCTCTTTTTAGTTAAAAAAAAATTCATAGTGTCAGGGCTGTGACGAAAAATAAGTGGCCTAAATCCGATGAGAAAACAGGATTTGGGGGTACCCTAGGTTTGGCTCCTGCATGAGTTGGCCCCCCCCCCCCCCAAAACGCAAGCCTGGATCCGCCAGTGGTCGGGACAAATGTTACTGGTGTCGATTTGTGCAATGATTGACAACCAAACTGAGTAATGTTACAGCATATGCTGTGCGACTGTCACTTATCGTATTGGCTACAGTAGGGGAGAGTGGGGTAATTTGGCCGCTTTTTTTAGAAAACGATGTAACTTAAAATTGACGACACATTTCTGCATTTTCTCAACGCTGGCAGGTGTCGCATTCATTTTACTTTACTGGACAGTGAACTTGAAATGATAGAGTAATTACTTATATTGAAATTGTGACGTATTACAAAGGTCTGCAAGGCGGCCAAATTGCCCCACTAGCAGGGTTATTTGGCCGGGGTGTGGGGCAATTTGGCCGGTGTTAGTTTGCGGTCAGGATTTTCTGTTATATTGCGAGTCAGCTTCAGATTCAGCAATGACGTGTGTCCTATGACGCATTTACCACATTTTGGAGGTTGACTCATGGGGTCACAGGGGTCAAAATAGCCAAATTAGCGGCTCTAGATGCGAAGACAGTTTTTTACGAATAACTTTTGAAGTAATCAAGCTAGGCCAAAACTTCGAGTACCATCGTAATTATCTCGTCATTCCGCATCAAAACATATATGTGTTGACCTCGAGAAGTCAAGGTCAAAGGTTGACCTCAGGTCACGTTACCTCAGGTCGCTTGACCTCAAGGTCACGTGATTTCAAGGTCATCATGCGTATCATTCGATGCGCCTTGGCGAGCTGAACAGAATGAGACCATTTGTGCGGCTGTACCATTTTTATGTAAGGATTTATTAGCAAAAAACGTTTGGTAACCTTTGATGACGTCACATGCTCTTACAGTTGACCAATCGGAAGTAAGGCATCAAAGTAGTCAAAGTTGGTCATGAATTATGTCATTTATGGTACAATTGACCATGAAAACTCGGCCGTCCCAGCATAGTGACCATGAGCGCACCGGCCAAGTTGCCCCGCTAGTCCCGGCCAAATTACCCCATATTGCCATTCTGAAAATTTTTGTGTATAAAGTCATCACGGCTATACGGAATTAGATGAAATTGCTCTTGGAACCGCTGAACACCCCCAAGAATGGCGCTATAATGTCTGAATTCGTTTTTAGCCCAAATACTACATGTTATACAACTTTGTAAACAGAAGTAAAAGTTACCATTTTCTAATGAAATTAACGTTTTATTATTTTAAATAAAACTACGAGGGGCAAAGTTTTGACATTTGTCCTCCAGTTATTTCTACCCATGACAAATGAATAGAGACTAGAGTTATTTCACTCACTTTTATTAGACATCGTACAGGTGGGGGCGGCCAATTTACACCACCGGCCAAATTACCCCACTTTCCCCTACAGGTGGCTGCTGGGGAGCAATGTCACTCCTTGCCGCCGGGAAAGTGCAGTGCTCCTCGCGGCTGCCGGTGTTTTAGAGTTCCACGCAGTGCATTGGCAGCGTCCCGCGCCGTTGCCAGGATGGTTATAGAGTCCCGTGCGGTTGCCGGGATGGTTATAGTGTCCCGTGCGGTTGCCGGGATGGTACGAGCATAGTGTCTCGCGCGGTTACCGAGATGTTGAGTCCCTCACGGTATCCGGGATAACAGTGTGCCGAGCAGTTGTCGTGCTGAGCAGTTGCCGGAATTTAGCAGCGCTCTGCCGACTCGTACAGGTGCTCCCGTCTCGCTCTGTGAGCGCAGCGCCCAGTGCCGCCGTAACAAATGGCGCATTGATTGGCGGCCGGGACCGAGCGGAGGGAGGGCGGTATCGGAGGCGAGCATCGCTGCGCAGTCGGCAGTCGGCCCGCCGGCACTGGCAGGCCGATCGGGGAGATCACTGCCGCGCTACAGGTGCAGGGCGAGCCGGGAGAGCAGCTGGCGCCAACGGGCAGGTCTGACCACTACACCGGGCACCTGCAGTATACTATCAGAGTTACTAAATTGCTTCAATCCATGGCACAAATATGCTTATGAAACCTTTCAATGCAAGCATGCATGGGAGTGGGGAACGTTTACCTTTAGTGCTGTCCTTATCTCAAAAATAGGAATAAATCACGGGCACTATCAATTGGTCACAAAACTGGTAGCTACAGGTATACGGTGATATTGCATGTCTGCTTCTAGCAACGCCGGCAAGAATAGTTTCAACAGACGCATCCGGCCGGTTACACATCATCCAATATCTTGTATGAGTGAATACCTACCCATTACCCGTCAACGCTCAATGCGCTGCCCTGAATAGGAGAAACCTAACCCCCAGTTATGGTCGTTACGCTAGTTATGGGAGAAACCTGATGCGCTGCTCTGAGGAAGCACAAAGTCGGCTCCACTGCAGTGCTATCTGACTACACAGTGCAGTTACGTAAGCCTCATTAACGTCACTGTCAACGACATTCGCGGGGGCTTTACGTTGTGCACTCACATGGGACGGCAGTGCTGATTAGCCCGGCCTGAGCTTAGTTCGTCTGATCTTGAACATGACCACTCACACTGCATTACGGCAGGACACATTCCAGAGCCGTCTATAGGAGTCGGAAAGAAGAGAGAACCGATGCGCCTTGAACCGGAACTTCATAATCGCGCCGGTCATCTCATCAGAGGAATCCTTTTCCATCTTTCCTCGGGAGAAAGGAAAACGAGGCACGTTCATGCCCAAATGAATTATCCATGCGACATTCGTTACTCCGCACCAAATTGATATGTACCGCTGCCGAGAACGCTGCGGGTGACGGATAGTGTCAGTTCCCGGCTGCCAATGCCATTCTTTCCCTCGGCCAACTTATCGTCCGCGAGACGGCACGGCCCGTTCCCTGCAGTAGGCATGTTTATCGGCCATTGGCTAACGCCTAGACAGATGTTACCACCATCAGTCACCCAATGCGAGGCCACTATCGCCTCACATGGCTGCATTGGGAACAACTGATATGCGCTGAGGCATGGTTCCGACCCACACAAAAGATTCTGTCCGCGGTTCCGGCGAGCGGGATCGCTCAGTCACTCGGCTTTTTCTGTCATCAGTCAGTGTGTGTAGGGCCGCCCTCAGACATCTGTTGCCATTGAGCGGACCATTTCGGCTGTCAGTCTATCGGCAATCCATCCAGTCCATGCATATCCGACTTACACCTAACCAGTCGAGCGCAACGTGACGAACGGAACGGAACGGAACGGAACGAAACGGAACGGAACGGAATGGAACGGAACGGTCGAAGTCACCAATCGGCGGCAGGAGAGCGAAATAAAACCAACCAATATCCGACTCATCCATCTTAAACCATTTCAACCAGCACATTCTTAGGTATCCCTCGCCGACCACAACTGTTTCATGTTGATGATGATGATGATGATGATGATGATTTGGAGGTTTAGGGCGTCCGAACTGCAGTGGTCACCGGCGCATAAACGACTGACTCACACTGCAGCAGTCACCCGTACCACTGCCCAGGCAGCCAATAAGAACGGTTCCCTTATGGAGGGTATACCCTTCCAGGGTGACTGTGTACATGGTGAGGTGTTGTGTCTCACCGTGACGTGCCTGTCTCACGGGACACGGGCTCAGCTGCAGCAGCGCATCCAGCCGGTGCTCGACCGAGGCAAATGCCTCCGCTACCTCATCCTACGGCCCGGAACTAATCTAACCAGACCGGAATGACCTAGATCAGCAAAATAAATAAATATCCACACTGTACAAAACGCTGGAACCGGTCGTCGTAGTCAAGCTGTATGTGTCGAGGCCTTACTTCCTACATGCTTACATCCCTTCTTTATGTGATCATAAAGTTATAGTGTCTCACGACTCACAATGAGGCTTACGTCAATACACGTAACGTAGTCACTTCCACCCATTCAGCCGTTTGAACGAAACATACACTAAAAAGACGTAAAGACCGATCTCCAGCAGCACACACGGGAAATAATATACCTAATTAGCAACGTAATTGCCTTTGCGTTCGCCACTGACGTTCTCCATCAAACGATTTGAACCAATCTTATCAGCGGGACAGGAAGGCGGAGCATAATTCGGCTGTCATCAGCATAGCATCCAGGGACGTAATGTATAAACTACAAACGGGCGGAAATAATAGCCAACGTATTAATAACCCAGTTAACATGCTTCCGCGATAGCAATCCATTCGCCGCACTCTGTATGCCATCTGGCTATATTTATTTATTTAGTATAATTATTCACGCACGAATAGCTTTGTTCATTACCAACGAATTCCACATCCATGCGGAGTGCAGTTAATATCGAAGTGTCTCAGTCATTTGGTAAAATGGACTCGCTCTGGGACTTTTAGCACGTCTGTTACCCCAGTGAAACTGACGATCGACTACATACGCGCGCGGGCCGACATTCACCGAATAGCTCTATTGAATTGGTCCGGTGTGCCGGTGGGAAGAATGTTAGCGCTGCTCCAATGGTCAGTGACAGGCGGGCGGGCTAGGTGGTTAGTGATGTCAATTCAGGAAATTGGGGAACCCAAACTAAACCAAACAGCAACTTAACTATGGAAATAATTAAACCGAGCTAGCTATAGAAATGGTGAGTGAGGCCAATGCATGGAATTCAGAACACCTGATATAGACGAAGGAGGATTTATAAAAAGAGCAATATAAAAACTTGGGCTCTAATAGCCAAATACCTAACAATTTGATATCGGTTTGGCATAAGAATGTCAACAATTTGGTGTGCGATTGACATACAATACAAATCACTGCTTCCCCGTGGACATTTTCACTCAGAATTCACCCACAGTTGCGCCAGGTCGCCGAGCTGACCTTCTCATCAGTCACGGAACGTTAGCAGCCCTCACGCCATGTGCCCCTCCACTATTAGGCCACGAGCTGCAGGGTCAATGCAGGGCGTGCGGGCCCCTGATTGCCAGCGCATCCTCAATGGGACCCATCATGGTCGGTTCCAGTCGCTTCGTAACATGCAACCACATTTCACTGACGTATGGTGAGACGTAAAATCAGCAAATCAGTCGAAAACCACCAAACCGTTGGGGACGAAAGGAATGAGGGAAGGAGTCGATGCAAAAAAAAGGAATGTTGTGTAATGTTGGTGTCGCCGTTCTGATTAGGCGGACTAAATTCCGAAAGTGAAATTCACGAATCGTATTCGTGTAATTGTAATTGTATATTTTAGTAGGGCGCTGGGCGCTTTAGCATGCTCTCGGGCGGGACTTTGGCGTCCCGGCATTTGCTTACCTGATGGAACCAGCTGATGTGCCCCGGAGAAGGGTTAGCCTCGACGTCACACTCGAAGTAGACGTCGTTGCCCTCCTTGATGACGTTTGGGTCGAGACTGCGGCCGAGCTGCAGTGAGACCACCGGCGCGTCTGCAACACGGCGACCTGGGTCAGCGGGCTCTGGAGGGGGACTTGAGGGGGGGGGCAGGTGACACGATGACCGATGTCATAGGCTCAGAGGGATGCCGCTATCACACTGAGCGGCGTCAGCCAAGGGAGTGAAAAACTGGCTGACACACTCGGACCTCCACCGCCGACCATCCATCTACCGAGGCTACACCGGCTACCGGCCGCAGTTTTTGTGTCTGGTCGGAGCGGCCCGTGCATGCAGCGGGTTCGGTCCTCACGACCAGACCAGGACAGTGTTTCTATGACCTGGTCGGCTGCCGCCGGTCCCCATTATGCCATTGATCCCATAGGAGGTCCCGTATGAGTATGTTGCAGCTCACCCACGCTATTCGGTAGAATTGAGTGCAGAAACCCGGCACCATCCAGTAGAATGAGATGCACCACGCCCTCACCATATCAGAACAATAGATAAAGCCCACCCACATCCCGCTCCATTCCAGTAGAATGAGATGTAGCCCACTCACACAACGTATACAGTATAGAACGAGATGCGGCCCGACCATGCTATCCAATGGAATAAGATGTAGTCAGTCCGAGGTTGGGGGCGCAAGTTGCCTTCGCCGCGCTGGAGAGATGCTACAACGTTTAGTTATTTGTAGATATCAGTAGATAAAGATATCTTAGATATCCACCAACAAGTGTATTGAGGGATATGCTAAACTTTGCTAAACTTACCTCAATCATAATTGGAAGAGAAGAGCTCTTTTCAATGAATCTGTTTTTATATTATCATTATATTTATTATTCATTATATTTCATTGCAGCCATAGGCGTTTAATTGCGTCGTTGACGTCCGATGAGCCATGAAATCCAAACAAAGTAAATGCGAATTACAAACGTAATTTGTATTTGAGCAGCGACCGCAACTTCGTTTGTAGTGTTGTTCATGTATCTGGGTAATTATCTCAGGATTTATGGATCAAGTGGCGTGGCAGGAGACATTCCGAGAACCAAGCGTTCCGATTGTTACAGTATTATGTCCCCAGTCTGTGTCTGAAGCACCCACGGCGGCGGTGCAGAGAGTGCTGCCATTGATCGGCGCTCAGCAGGACGGATGGCCGGTGATCGCGCCTTCATGCAGGCCCCCGTATCGGCAGACAGCAGCGGGCTGAGCGGGTCGGAGGTCGTTAGTGGACTGAGCCAGGTCAAAGGTCATTTGTGGACTGAGCCGGGTCAAAGGTCGTTACTGGACTGAGCTGGGTCAAAGTTCGGTAGTGAACTAAGCCGGGTCAAAAATCATAAGTGGACTGAGCCGACCAAGGTCATTTGTGAGCTGAACTGGGTCAAAGGTCATTAGGAGACTGAGCAGCGGACTAGGCTGAGTCAGCGGCAGACTGATCTGACCTGACTGAGCGAGCTGATCTGGTCAACAATCACCGGTCGGGCGGCTATCGAATATGAGGCATCAATACAATTGCCTATTTCAACATCCCTGGCCAGCAAATGACATTTCCCGTCAGCTCTACTCCTTATTGAAACGTCCAAATGCCTGTCTGAGTTTCGGAGGGTATTCACCGTCTTTGGTAGCTGCAGACGAAATTCCAGCCATTGAAACGAACGCCGCTTGTTATCTGTGACTCTATTACTGAGGCAGTCACAGCCGTCATGCTTGTCATAAGCCTCGTTTCCGTTCAGACTTAGGTATAGGCTTTCGCCGAGATATCCATTGAATGCAGCGTAGCTGTCTCTCATGCCTATCAGCACCGTCAAAGACGTCTCCGAATCGCTGACAGTTCTTTTCATGCGCTGCTTCCGCGACGGGACTCAAAACCATGTCGGCAGTACTGCCGACCCGGCAACTAGGCTACATCATAGGCTATGGACTGAGCCGGCGCAGCAAATGACACACACCCGGATCCATCTGCAGAAGCGAATACACTCGCCAACGTCGGGACCTGTAAGCTCTCTGAAAAAAAAGAGGAGACGGATCCGGTTCATTCAGAGATCTCCACCCCTGTGATAGCCTTCTCCCAGACGGAGGCTCATTGCCTCATCAGTGACAGCTCCTCATCAGTGACAAAAGAGCAACCATACATGAAAGAAATATTTAAAATTGCTTATCTCTGTGCAACGAACTAGGCAAACAAACTCTGAGCAAAAACAAAACAAAAACAACTAAGTCGACATAGTCAGATTCAAAGAGCAAACGACAGCTGGGTTTACGTCGCAAGATTGCTGGCTTTCCCGGGCCCTGTAGCTGGAAGCGAAATTATCAGAGGTGCTTTGTGTTGTGCTAGCTGGATTTACATCTACTTGGTGTTTGTAAGCTGCAAGAACGCTAGGTTTGGGTCAATTTAGGCCAACTAAGGTCAAACTACGTTTTTGCTAATAAGTTGTGTCATCTAGGACGTTTTGCACACAATGAGGCTAGAGCTTCAAAAATGATGTTGATCAAGACAGCCCATATTCAGCCCAGATTCAGCCCGGATTCAGCCCAGATTCGGGACACCTCTGATCAAGCTGAAACTCGCACACAATGTAGGCCATGGCATGCCCAATCCACAGTCCAAGTCATTCGGTGGCACTCCCAGCCGTTTGACCTACAGAGGTCAGCAAAGGTCACGTGGCCACAATTTGCACAGCAGATTGTGGCCCACCCAGTAGAGCTAGAGCGCTAAAAATGGCACCAATCGACTCGCCAGCATCTAATCTTACTTTTCTAACACTCATTTGACCTCTCAAGGTCATGCGATGACCTAAGGTCATTTGTGGGCTATGTCGAAAATACACTTGCACAGCAGTTTTCGAGTAGATGGATTGACCGAATTCCAAATCAAAGCACATCATCGGGTAGCCCATAGGCCGTAGTAACTTTCCTTAAAAACCGCTTTTCGATATGTGACCCCGTTTGACCTCGGCAGGTCAAAATGTGCAAATAAACGACACCCAATACGTCGCAGCCCGGATTCAGCCCAGATTCGGGACACCTCCGATCAAGCTAAAACTCGCACACAATGTATGCCATGACATGCCCAATCCACAGTCCAAGTCATTTGGTGGCACTCCCAGCCGTTTGACCTACAGAGGTCAGCAAAGGTCACGTGGCCCAAATTTGCACAGCAGATTGTGGCCCACCCAGTAGAGCTAGAGCGCTAAAAATGGCACCAATCGACTCGCCAGCATCCAATCTTACTTTCCCAACACTCATTTGACCTCTCAAGGTCATGCGATGACCTAAGGTCATTTGTGGGCTATGTCGAAAATACACTTGCACAGCAGTTTTCGAGTAGATGGATTGACCGAATTCCAAATCAAAGCACATCATCGGGTAGCGCATAGGCCGTAGTAACTTTCCTTAAAAACCGCTTTTCGATATGTGACCCCGTTTGACCTCGGCAGGTCAAAATGTGCAAATAAACGACACCCAATACGTCGCAGCCCGGATTCAGCCCAGATTCGGGACACCTCCGATCAAGCTGAAACTCGCACACAATGTAGGCCATGACATGCCCAATCCACAGTCCAAGTCAATCGGTGGCACTCCCAGCCGTTTGACCTACAGAGGTCAGCAAAGGTCACGTGGCCAAAATTTGCACAGCAGTTTGTGGCCCACCCAGTAGAGCTAGAGCGCTAAAAATGGCACCAATCGACTCGCCAGCATCTAATCTTACTTTCCCAACACTCATTTGACCTCTCAAGGTCATGCGATGACCTAAGGTCATTTGTGGGCTATGTCGAAAATACACTTGCACAGCAGTTTTCGAGTAGATGGATTGACCGAATTCCAAATCAAAGCACATCATCGGGTAGCCCATACGCCTTAGTAACTTTCCTTAAAAACTGCTTTTCGATATGTGACCCCGTTTGACCTCGGCAGGTCAAAATGTGCAAATAAACGACACTCAATACGTCTCAGCCCGGATTCAGCCCAATTCTGGACACCTCCGATCAAGCTGAAACTCGCACACAATGTAGGCCATGACATGCCCAATCCACAGTCCAAGTCATTCGGTGGCAATCCCAGCCGTTTGACCTACAGAGGTCAGCAAAGGTCACGTGGCCCAAATTGGCACAGCAGATTGTGGCCCACCCAGTAGAGCTAGAGCGCTAAAAACGGCACCAATCGACTCGCCAGCATCTAATCTTACTTTCCCAACACTCATTTGACCTCTCGAAGTCATGCGATGACCTAAGGTCATTTGTGGGCTATGTCGAAAATACACTTGCACAGCAGTTTTCGAGTAGATGGATTGACCAAATTCGAAATCAAAGCACATCATCGGGTAGCCCATAGGCCGTAGTAACTTTCCTCAAAAACCGCTTTTCGATATGTGACCCCGTTTGACCTCGGCAGCTCAAAATGTGCAAATAAACGACACTCAATACGTCTCAGCCCGGATTCAGCCCAGATTCGGGACACCTCCGATTAAGCTGAAACTCGCACACAATGTAGGCCATGACATGCCCAATCCACAGTCCAAGTCATTCGGTGGCACTCCCAGCCGTTTGACCTACAGAGGTCAGCAAAGGTCACGTGGCCCAAATTTGCACAGTAGATTGTGGCCCACCCAGTAGAGCTAGAGCGCTAAAATGGCACCAATCGAATCGCCAGCATCTAATCTTACTTTCCCAACACTCATTTGACCTCTCAAGGTCATGCGATGACCTAAGGTCATTTGTGGGCTATGTCGAAAATACACTTGCACAGCAGTTTTCGAGTAGATGGATTGACCGAATTCCAAATCAAAGCACATCATCGGGTAGCCCATAGGCCGTAGTAACTTTCCTTAAAAACCGCTTTTCGATATGTGACCCCGTTTGACCTCGGCAGGTCAAAATGTGCAAATAAACGACTGGATTCAGCCCGAATCTGGGCTGAATCCGGACTTCGACGTATTGAGTGTCGTTTATTTGCACATTTTGACCTGCCGAGGTCAAACGGGGTCATATATCGAAAAGCGGTTTTTAAGGAAAGTTACTACGGCCTATGGGCTTTGATTTGGAATTTGGTCAATCCATCTACTCGAAAACTGCTGTGCAAGTGTATTTTCGACATAGCCCACAAATGACCTTAGGTCATCGCATGACTTCGAGAGGTCAAATGAGTGTTGGGAAAGTAAGATTAGATGCTGGCGAGTCGATTGGTGCCGTTTTTAGCGCTCTAGCTCTACTGGGTGGGCCACAATCTGCTGTGCAAATTTGGGCCACGTGACCTTTGCTGACCTCTGTAGGTCAAACGGCTGGGAGTGCCACCGAATGACTTGGACTGTGGATTGGGCATGTCATGGCCTACATTGTGTGCGAGTTTCAGCTTGATCGGAGTTGTCCCGAATCTGGGCTGAATCCGGGCTGCGACGTATTGAGTGTCGTTTATTTGCACATTTTGACCTGCCGAGGTCAAACGGGGTCACATATCGAAAAGCGGTTTTTAAGGAAAGTTACTAAGGCCTATGGGCTACCCGATGATGTGCTTTGATTTGGAATTCGGTCAATCCATCTACTCGAAAACTGCTGTGCAAGTGTATTTTCGACATAGCCCACAAATGACCTTAGGTCATCGCATGACCTTGAGAGGTCAAATGAGTGTTGGGAAAGTAAGATTAGATGCTGGCGAGTCGATTGGTGCCATTTTTAGCGCTCTAGCTCTACTGGGTGGGCCACAATCTGCTGTGCAAATTTGGGCCACGTGACCTTTGCTGACCTCTGTAGGCCAAACGGCTGGGAGTGCCACCAAATGACTTGGACTGTGGATTGGGCATGTCATGGCCTACATTGTGTGCGAGTTTCAGCTTGATCGGAGGTGTCCCGAATCTGGGCTGAATCCGGGCTGCGACGTATTGGGTGTCGTTTATTTGCACATTTTGACCTGCCGAGGTCAAACGGGGTCACATATCGAAAAGCAGTTTTTAAGAAAAGTTACTACGGCCTATGGGCTACCCGATGATGTGCTTTGATTTGGAATTCGGTCAATCCATCTACTCGAAAACTACTGTGCAAGTGTATTTTCGACATAGCCCACAAATGACCTTAGGTCATCGCATGACCTTGAGAGGTCAAATGAGTGTTGGGAAAGTAAGATTAGATGCTGGCGAGTCGATTGGTGCCAATTTTAGCGCTCGAGCTCTACTGGGTGGCCCACAATCTGCTGTGCAAATTTGGGCCACGTGACCTTTGCTGACCTCTGTAGGCCAAACGGCTGGGAGTGCCACCGATTGACTTGGACTGTGGATTGGGCATGTCATGGCCTACATTGTGTGCGAGTTTCAGCTTGATCGGAGGTGTCCCGAATCTGGGCTGAATCCGGGCTGCGACGTATTGGGTGTCGTTTATTTGCACATTTTGACCTGCCGAGGTCAAACGGGGTCACATATCGAAAAGCGGTTTTTAAGGAAAGTTATTACGGCCTATGGGCTACCCGATGATGTGCTTTGATTTGGAATTCGGTCAATCCATCTACTCGAAAACTGCTGTGCAAGTGTATTTTCGACATAGCCCACAAATGACCTTAGGTCATCGCATGACCTTGAGAGGTCAAATGAGTGTTGGGAAAGTAAGATTGGATGCTGGCGAGTCGATTGGTGCCATTTTTAGCGCTCTAGCTCTACTGGGTGGGCCACAATCTGCTGTGCAAATTTGGGCCACGTGACCTTTGCTGACCTCTGTAGGCCAAACGGCTGGGAGTGCCACCGAATGACTTGGACTGTGGATTGGGCATGTCATGGCCTACATTGTGTTCGAGTTTCAGCTTGATCGGAGGTGTCCCGAATCTGGGCTGAATCCGGGCTGCGACGTATTGGGTGTCGTTTATTTGCACATTTTGACCTGCCGAGGTCAAACGGGGTCACATATCGAAAAGCGGTTTTGAAGGAAAGTTACTACGGTCTATGGGCTACCCGATGATGTGCTTTGATTTGGAATTCGGTCAATCCATCTACTCGAAAACTGCTGTGCAAGTGTATTTTCGACATAGCCCACAAATGACCTTAGGTCATCGCATGACCTTGAGAGGTCAAATGAGTGTTGGGAAAGTAAGATTAGATGCTGGCGAGTCGATTGGTGACATTTTTAGCGCTCTAGCTCTACTGGGTGGGCCACAATCTGCTGTGCAAATTTGGGCCACGTGACCTTTGCTGACCTCTGTAGGTCAAACGGCTGGGAGTGCCACCGAATGACTTGGACTGTGGATTGGGCATGTCATGGCCTACATTGTGTGCGAGTTTCAGCTTGATCGGAGGTGTCCCGAATCTGGGCTGAATCCGGGCTGAATCTGGGCTGAATATGGGCTGTCTTGACGGACATCAAAAAATGATGTCGCTGTTCCTTGTGATCAGGCGGTTCGAATGATATTCTATATGATGTTTTTTGATTAAGTTTAACTTAATCTATTTCTTTAGGTTCACTTAATTTTTAAGAAAAATTTAAGTTCACTTAAGTTGTTAACAAAGTACAGCATTCGATGCGCACGGATGTCCTGAGCTCACTGGTGCTTTTATTTGTGGTCTTCTTTTACTAGGTAAAAAGTTAGAGGCGAAAAAACCTTTGACATGTTTTAGTGAAATTTTTGCACTTATACCCCCAAAACCCCTCTAAATATTGACTTAGAGCCACCAAATTTTCTGGAGGGTGAGGTCTCCTATGTGTTCACCTACCTTGCAAATTTGGTGTTTCTAAGTGCCATAGGAGCCAATCGCCAAGGGGGAATCGTACCCCCCTCGCCGTCCGTGTTATGGAAAAGGCCCTCGCCTGGCGAGGGTTAAAGGGCACGCATTCACAGCACAACAAAAAATGCGACACCCACGTCACAAACATGAACGCTAATGCACATCAGATATCTGACCTACCGTACATCGTTGTTCAGAATCTATTTGTGGACCTTGGAACGCGAGCCGCATGTCACACACACGCGCACGCTCCATAAATATAAAAACGTGCCTATCGTATCTACTCAGCGGCAGGGATCGCGCATTGTTGCTGTCCTCGGTGCCGGCCTGTATCGGACCATACGTTGGCGTCAGTCGTGCGGCGCGCGGCCACGTGACGGCAGGCGGCGGGGCGGGGCATGTTTGACCGGCCGACGCCTGAATGATTGATGTGGCGGCCGCGGTCACGGCGCTGCTGGCGGGCCGACTCCCACCTGGCACCGACCGACCCCCCCCCCCCCCCCCCACCCGCCCCTGATGGAGGAGGCCGGCCAGCGCGCTGATTGATTCCGAGCTCTCTCCGAGCGGAAAGGACAGACTACAGAGCTCAGTCTGTGGGAACTTCTCATACCGCATAGGTTAGTAAATGCCGTAAAGTCAAAAACAGTTTTAACCCGGCAGTTGCTGGGGTATTTCGCCACCCACCGTTTGCTGGGGGGGGGGGGGCGTTAAACGCCCCCAGCCGATAACTCGAGAACCAATAGGCGCAGCGAAACGCACGAGGCGGCAAACGAAAGAACGCGACGAGACGCTTCAGATGAGTACTTTACAGTTGAATTTTAAGGTCACAGGTCGGGTCAAGGTCAGGTCAAACACCTGAAATCGGGCTTTCAGTAGCATGGACTTCAGGACTTCGCAGTGGGCGCCTCTCGTCATAAACTCTGTCAAAACGGTGCACAATCCATCATATAAGGCCTAAAAGAGTGTCAGCTCCATGTAGGGGTCAGTCAAGCATAGGTCAGGGTCAAGGTCAGGTCAACCGGGTAGGCAAATATCCCCGAAAAGCAAAACTGATATTCGCAGCCTGTGACACATGTGTAGGGGTTTCACGCATCGGAACCTGCAACCTTTTATTGGTTCCCCCCCCATGTACAGACATTACGTTAACCAAAGTTACTCTACAATGCCCGCCTGCCACCCGGGTGTATTAAACTGAGCGGCCCGTATGATTGTTCGTTCACGTTCACCGTGTATCAGCCCGGCATCTGCCTTTACCCCATTGAAAGATTTCGCTCACATTCCGAACTCTATGTATTTTAGATTTGCGGGATAAAATGATCACTCCTCAACTTCCATCGCTCACGCACACAGCACACATCACACTTTCAACCGCTCACTCATTTAGCCCACGCGCCGCGCCGATGAATATAATTTAGACGGGACTGTCCTGGATATAAACGGGAGTGCCCACCGCTATTTGCGGCGGGTCGGAAAGCCAAATGAAATCCAGGACATTTGTCGGGGACTTCCGCAGCGCCTGGGCGCTGCGGCGTTAATTTAGGGGGGATGGAAAAGATCGCTTACCGAAAGATGTTGCCCCGACGACACCGCACTGGCAAATGCCCCGAGAGACGGGCCCGCGAGTCCCAGGTGCCGGCCAGCCGCTGCCTTTCACCCGGCGGGCACGCCTTTCCCGCCGGAGGCAAACATACGGCGGACTGGCCTAACGCGCACTCTGGTTCTCCGGCCCGCCGCTCCACACACTCTCTGACGCGCTCAATTTTGCCCTTACATAATAATTCTCCCTCCCACGGACGGTGAAAAAGGGTCCCCTTACTCCCCCGGGTGAGAACCTTTCCACTATCTCATTCGCGCTTGACAATCATTATACCTACAGGCTACACAACACATGCGACATACATTCTAAAGACATCCTACATACATTCTACAGACATCTTACATACCTACATTCTACAGACACCCGCCCCACGCCTTACATGCACAGTCGCCCTGCCCACGCTCCCGCTCATCGCCCCATTGTTCATTCCGCCTGCCACCCTCCTGCCAAGCCCTTCTCCTGCTACTCGCATTTTTCGCAGCACCGATCCGTTGCCAGCTCTTCCTTCCCACGCTCGCTCGTATCGCCTCGCTCTTCTGGCCCTCGACCCCTCGCCATGAACTGGTCCTTGGTTGGAGGTCGCCTGGACTGGTAGCACACGCGCGCGATGCTCAGCCGGTAGCGCACGCTACCGCCCATAGCCGGTGTTCGCGGACGGTGGACACCTTGGTGGGCGGCCGCCTCCCTGGGCGACCGCACTCTATCTCAGCACCACCGCCGCAATCCGGGGCTTCTTGGGCGGCAGTCGGTGCCCCCGCTTGTAGGGTGCGTGCTCGCGCGCCGCTAGGTGTCGTTGCGACCGTCTCCTTCTGCCAAGCCCGCCTCAGAGTTGGACGGCTCCCGCCAGGCGTCCCGGGGTCGCGCCACCAGGTGGCGGTGGCGGCGGCGACGGCGGCGGTTCATGTGCCCGGGTGGTGCGCCGTGCCCGCCGCCTGTCACGCTGCCGCCAGCTGGGTACGCCACCGGTGGAGGGCGTCGACCCCCGGGAGCTGTCATGTGGCGCCTCTGCACGGCCGGCACCTGAAGCTGCCGCCCGACCATATGCTGCCGCGGATACCCGGGCCGCTAGTTGGCTGGATCGGGCGGCTGTCGACAGGTGGTTCGGCTGTATCCCAGCCCGTGCAAAGCCGGCGGGGCCGTCAGGTCGGCCGGCCCGGCCGCCGTCACACACTGTACCGCCGCGGCCATTGGCACCGCGGTTTCCAGTGGGGCGGCCGCAGGCTGCTGACCGGCGCGTGGTGAGACGGGCCGAGCTCCGCCGCCCGCCGTACTGCCGGGGGCTGGACGGGACGGCTGGCGGATAGCCCGGCCTGATGGCCGTATGAGCGCCGCCGCTCCCGTCCTGCCGCGGGCGTTATCGTCGCTGGAGGCGGGCGGGCGGAGGTCCATGGGCGAGTGCCGCCGCCCCGAGCTGGCGCGGCAGTAGTGGCCGCGGGGATCGGCGCGGGGCAGCGGGCATTTTGCGCAGCGAGATGGGCGGTAGAGCGTCGTCCCTCCCGCCACGGCTCTTGAATGCTGCGCGCGGCGGGGTGGGCAGCCAAGCGCAGCCGCCCGTACCGCCGCGGCTCCTGTGCGCCGCGGCTTCCGGGCAGCCGCGCAGACGGCTGGAGCGGCGGGGTTGGCAGCCAAGCGCAGCCGCCCGTACCGCCGCGGCTCTTGTGTGCCGCGGCTTCCGGGCAGCCGCGCAGACGGCTGGAGCGGCGGGGTGGGCAGCCAAGCGCAGCCGCCCGTTCCGCCGCGGCTCTTGTGCGCCGCGGCTTCCGGGCAGCCGGGCAGACGGCTGGAGCGGCGGGGTGGGCAGCCAAGCGCAGCCGCCCGTTCCGCCGCGGCTCTTGTGCGCCGCGGCTTCCGGGCAGCCGGGCAGACGGCTGGAGCGGCGGAGCGGCGACCGAGCGCAGCCGCCCGTACTGCCGCAGCTCTTGAACGCCGCGGGGTCCGGGCAGCTGGGCAGACGGCTGGAACGGCGGGGCGGCGACCGAGCGCAACCGCCCCCGACTTGCCACGCACTTGCCGTCGCGGGGAGCGGCGGAGTGGCTGATGGCCCGCGCGGCGAGCTGGACAGCGGAGCACCACCACCCGGTCGTACCGCCGAGGTCAGCTGTTCGCCGGTGGCTCCATGCTGGCGGCTGGGCGCTGGCGAATTGGGCGACGTGGCTGTGGGCGGGCACTGGGCAGGGTCCTCCCCTCCCCTCATCATTCCGCCCTTACGATACACATACATACACAATACACATACATCGCGGCATACACACACATACATCGCGGCACTCAGCAGCACACATGGTTACGATAATCGACAAATTTAACTCCCAGGTGCTCATGAAACATGATTATTTAACCTTTTTATACTCGTAACATCACGATACTGTGGGAAACTTTCATAACTTAACCCTAGAACGCCTAGGGGGGGGGTTGTATCAACCCCCCCCCTGAGGTTTTTTCAAAGTGCACGCTAAACGGCTTGTCGTAGCGGGCTGAAATTTTCAACACCCTCTGGGGCAACCTTTGCGCATCTTTTGCCGAAAAAAAATTGATCGGGTCATGTCAGGTCACGGAGTTATGACGTCATAAGAGGTACAGCCTCCGGCCGGATTTTCACAAACTGAGTGCCAAAGCCTGAGGTTTCCTGCCGGTGGTACGGACATCGGTTGATGGATCGTGATGAAACTTCCCATGCATGTTGGGGCAAGTATTGGCTATCATATGGTATAAGAAATTTGACCGGGTCAGGTCAGGTCACGGAGCTATGACGTCACAAGAGGAACAGCGTCCGGTACTATTTTTGAAAAGCGCCCGAACCACTATTTTGCTAATTCTTGTCACCTCAATGGGAATATGCAGCAATATTAGCTTCTATAGGGAGCAAATGGACCTCCCAAATCCAAAAATACAATCAGATTTCAAAAATTTAAATTTTGATTTTTCGAATTTCTGCCGCCGACTGTGACCTTGCCGACTTCCGGCGCTCCCAACGCGCCATTTTTAGAGCTAGGGAAACGAAATACATACCAAACGATAGAAAATTGATCAAGGAACACGATAGTGAAGGTTTCAAGTCGAGATCTCCCACCGTTTTGCCGCAATCGCCGCCGAAAGTTGAAAAAAGTCTATTTTTCCGAAAATTTGACCTTTGACCGGTCAAAAGTAGGTCAAATGTTGACCTAGGACCAAAAAATATACCACCAATCGCGAGATCTCGTTGAGAGCAATCCGTTGGTTTTTTCCGCTAAGCTCTACGACCTTCTGTTTCGAAACGCCAAGGGGGGGGTCGTAACAACCCCCCCCCTGGTCGTTCGTGTTATGAGAAATGGCCTGGTCGTGCGAGGGTTAATCACCGTCCGATAAATTTTGAATGGAATGTGGGTTTTTTATTAGTGATAGCGAAACCTCGAACCAGTCCGCCACCTTGTAGGAACTGATCTACCCATAGTCGAAAGAACAGGCATAACCCAAATCGGGCCCAATGCCCGACTATCCACCACTTAGGTATGTTAATTGGTGGTCTCTCTCTCTCTCTCTCTCTCTCTCTCTCTCTCTCTCTCTCTCTCTCTCTCTCTCTCTCTCTCTCTCTCCATCTCACTCATTCACTCATTCTGCTCCTCCATTTCCCGGTTCCTCCACCTTGCCTCTCCACTCTCATGCATATGTCCGTCCATGCGTCAAAGGCATTGACCGAGAATACCTGAGGGTACGGGGCAAATGCGTTGAATGTCTAGGTTGGGCGGTTGGAAAGTCCGCTCCTGACACGCCCTTGCTAGCCCAGGAATTCGAGGCCAATGTCTCCTTGTCACTTCCCTTTTGTTGCATTTGTTTTCCCAACACATCTCTCTATTCTATTCCACTCAGGCAATCCGCTTCTGTCGTTCCCTCGGCCATGTCCCCCCATTCATTCACTCACTTTCAATCCATTGCTCCTTCACCTCAATCATGTCTCCTCATCCCCATATGCTCATTCACCCCAGTCATGGTCTCGTCAGTCCATTCGCTCCCCTCACGTCCTCCTTCCCACGCGTCCGCCGCTCGTCGGTTCTCCCTAGTCATTTAAACTCCCCTCCCCCGGTCATACTCCCAAACCCCGGTCATTGTCCCCGTCCCACACCCGCGCAAACACATTCCCTTCCCAGCCCGAGACCCATCCCTCCCCAGTGCCCGGACAAACACAATCAAACACCTGCCTTATTCCTCCCCAGCCCCGTCCCTCCCCACGACCCACGGCGCGGCGGCCGCCCGCTCCTCGGACGTCGCGGCCGAAACGCCGGCGCGATGCGCCGGCGCGCCCCTCTCTCCTCCTCTCTTTTTCCGACGACACATGGTCGGACCCCGCTCGTCGACCGCGCAATTCCATTGCGCGATTCTCTTACCGCGCGAGTACCTACCTCCTCTCGCGCTCATTCTGCCTAGCTCACGCGGCGCCTTCCGCGCGATGCCTTTCGCACGTCTCCTCGTCGCGCGAGTCCTATCTTCTCGCGCAACCTTCTTTCACTCTCACGCGCGATTCATTTCGCGCGCCTCTCTCTCGCGTTCATCGCACGACTCTATCTCGCGCGACTCTCTATCTCGCACGACTCTCTCGTGCGACTCTCTCTCTCTCTCTCTCTCTCTCTCTCTCTCTCTCTCTCTCTCTCTCTCTCTCTCTCTCTCTCTCTCTCTCTCTCTTTCTCGCGCGACTCTGTCTCGCGCGACTCTCTCGCACGACTCTCTCGTGCGACCCTCTCTTTCTCTTTCTCTTTCTCTCGCGCGCGATCCCTCGTCGCGCGTCTCTCTAGCGCGCGATTCCTGATCGCATGTTCCTCTTTGTCTCTCGCGGCGCGCGGCGCATTCTAATTCTACATTCACATGCCTACACCTATTGATACACATCGAATTCATACCTAACACATCACCCTACTTCCACTACCATTGATTCGCACTCAACATACCACTCAGTATTGTTCACTCCTCGGCAGTCAGCGTCCCATTGCGCCATCCTCCCCTCGGGGAGAATAGCCAATGGCAGCACTGCCACGCTGCCTCATAGATCAGGGGCGAGGTGCCTCCCTCACTCCCAGCACCTTAGAGGCCACCCCTCCGGCGGGTGATCAGCCGGACGGCGGAGGGGAGGGCTGTTTGCCACTGGGTTGAGTCAGGGACCCGCCCGGATCCCAGGCGGCCAGCGCTGAGCATTCATTCACTCCCGTGTCGGTGCGCGAAAAGATCGGAGTAATTTAAATTATCGGTGCCGAAGCTTCAAGGGGCGTCACCTGCCTTTGACAAGGTGAATAACTTGAAGAAGCTTTTGATCGATTTGATTGATTGATTTGATTGATTTGACTGATTTGATTTGATCGCCGGAAGCTTTATCTCACGGTTTAATTACTCATGTCATCTACTCCATGCGCTTATATGATATATATGCTCGTGTGGCAGAGCGCCCCTAAATAAACGTTCCTCGCAATCTGGGTCGAGCCGGCTGTTGCCCCGTCCAGTCTTCAAATCTCCCCTCTACCGACCGGCGCGGCCGGCCAAACGGCGGAGGGTCGACTTGTTTTGATGGTGGTGGGCCAGTGACCCGGCCGAACTCCCACCCTGCCGGTGATAGCACCCTGCGCCCCTCGCTCAGCGGCTCAGGTACGCGGTCCAGTCGGCCCATTTGACGGTCCGACCGACCCAGGTATCCGGTCCAATCGGCCCAGGGGCCAGTCCAGTCGGATCAGGCACCGGTGGCGGTGGGGAGGGTGCGGCCGTGATTACGCACAGTGCGGCGCCGCGCGGCACGCACTTCACTCGGCTAGTCACCGAGTGACGGGATCGGCGCAGTGACGCCGCCCGAGGCGCGGCGCGCCGGCCCATCCTGCCGACCGACTGGGGACGGCGGCACCTGTGGTGCGGGTGATGGGGCCATTGAGCCCTTCCATGTCGGAGGCACAACACCGAGGTGACTGTGCTCAGGCCTGGAGCTTTTCCGACGAAATTAAATGAAGACTCATAACATGAGAACCATTGCAACCGTACCCGACTTAAACTAAAAATCGCTAAAACTGCTGATAGCCAAATTTTAGCTGGCAGACGATACATTGACGGTACCGCGCTGAGTTCCTTCGCCTCAGCTCTGATGCTGCCGTTAAAACAAATAAGTTCTCTGATAAAACCTGGAGCAAATTGTGCATTACGAATCGATGTTCAAAACTTATAGAACGCCACACGCAGTTCGAATGCGAATTTATAAGAATGACACCCGTTTTGGCGTGTCGCTCACTTTGCTAAATATGGCCGGGACACTCATTGAGAATATGAAACCGAACATTTTGTGTGAAGAATGTCCCTTTCTATACGCTAATTGTTGCCGTAAGAGGCGCTTTTTGCTATCAACTTTCCAGGAGGATGATGGCGGCCATGGCGCCGTATATCGATTAATCAGAAGGTTTCGGTGACGCATTGACTGGTTTTGGTTTCAATTATCTCGTTTTGGTCCGTTTCGGAACGATAAGTCTTATCTTCCAAAATTATGGATGTCATGGAGCATGGCCGCAAGATGATGTACTAGTCAATATCAAAGAGCGTTCAGACATCAAAATGACCGCATTGGTTTTGATTCACCCCGGCAACACAAAGCCACTGTCCTCTGTGGTGTGATCGGCAGCAGGCGGCCAGCGACGGGCGAGTCCAATGACTCCGGTGTTGTTATTGCGGATCGGCCTGGTTCGCCGCTGCTCCTTGGCGGCCCTCCGCTCTGCGGGGCGCGGGTTGTCCCGCCCCGAGGCGTTTGGGACCGGCCGTGTGAATGTGGCGGCTCTCGCCTTCGGTCGGGTGGGTGGCCTACCCGTGGCGACCGGCTCGATCCCATGGCCGGCGGCGCGATCCCATCACGATGGGAATGCGTCCCTTCTCTGGGACGGTCGGGGAGGGCCCTGCCGCGGACCGCCACCCCCTTGCGCGGGCGGCGCGGTGACCGAACCATAATTGCTCGGGTCGGCGGCGCTGGCCCGGCGCTGACAGGTGCGCGTGGTGTGGGAGCACAGGGGTCGGATCCAACCCGTCTGCTTGAGCAGGTGGATATCGGCAATCTGGCGGATCCGATTTGCCCTCGGGCCAATGATGGTGAAGCCTAAGCCGGGCACCCACACACCGCTCAGGAATATGATATGATATGAAATACAACACGTGCTTCACAGTAAATTAACCCGTACTGCACAACAACATGCATTGTACAACACGCGAGAACTGACAATGTGGCACATGCTATATTATACATCATATGAAATCACCCGTTACTGGTGTGGCAGCGCACGGCAGCGCCAAGACCATAACCGTCCAGGAAAGTCACTGGATGGGCCCGTGCTGCTGAATTTGCTGGAGCGCAGTCCCGAACGGAGTCGGCTCAACAACTAGGGCTTTGTGTCACCTCCCGCCGCGTCAGCTTCGGTTGGAGGCTCGAATATGACGTGTGCGGTCGCGACGGATAGAATCTGCGCCACCTGGATTTTAATTGCATTTGCCTCGAGTGTGCATTTTAAGGTGCTCTTTCCAATATCCTCATTAAAATCCAACTACATAGAGGCCCTCTCTCGAGAAGCGCAAATGCCAATAAACACATGTTTTGCTCGTCTATATACAGAACAAATTTAATTACTTCAGCGATGATTTAGGTTCCACTTGACGATGATCTGTGCGTGACAGGATTTTACAGAGGATTGAAAAATCCTGAGAAATTAATTTCCTCGGATTATTTGTCAATGCAAAACCGAAAATAGTTCAAGATATACCGTCTCACTGAATCGGTATGAAATGGTTCAGAGGCACTGGGTTCTTCCGTTATTACTAAATGAATTTAATTATAATCTGTAATTTTAATATTGGAAATACCAACTTATGCATCGGAATTTAAATGCGGGCACATTAAAATGAGCACTCAGCGCTCCATTCAAGAATTTCTGCTTTAATAAGTGTTGCCATTAAACCTGGAACCAAAGCTGTTCAGAACTTGTTTCTGGTCCGTGACTGAATTTAGTTGAGTTATCGCTACCACGTTTTAAACAAGGAAATGACAACGCGAAAATGCATGGATTAAACGAGGGAATTAACTACTTTGAACATAATATTGAAGATTTGACGAGACGTTTTAGGTACGTTTTGCGTCAAAAGAAACTGCAATGAACCGTAAGATTTTATCACTTCCCTGAATTGACGACAAAATTGAAAATTGACGGGAAAATTGACGAAGCTCGACGGACATTAGATCTTTCGTGGAAATGCGACTCATTCCGTAACGTACACTTCTCGGCCCACTAACATCCCTAACAGGGGTATTTTGGGATGAGCCGTGCTCTTGGACCTGCAGACGTCTTGATTTTATAATTCATTGTTGCACTGCCTTTGCGTACCACATAAGTTAGCTGATGAATGGGGATCACACGAATCCATTGAAACGGTTCCAGGGTCATCAACTATGAGCAAAACCCTCGGACCACACTTATGACAGTTTTCCCGGCAATTTGCAAGTGACAACTTGCATGGGAGATCTAAAGGTTGCTGCCTGAATGCAAGGCTCCTTTCGGCACGAGGTGGAGATAATAATTGATTAGGGCTTTGCTGCCGAGCTAAGCTTGCCCGCGTTAAGCTACGTACAGCCTCGGTACCGTCCTAATG
This sequence comes from Amphibalanus amphitrite, assembly GCF_019059575.1. Taxonomy (NCBI): domain Eukaryota; kingdom Metazoa; phylum Arthropoda; class Thecostraca; order Balanomorpha; family Balanidae; genus Amphibalanus; species Amphibalanus amphitrite. The sequence continues at coordinate 110,377 of NW_024882887.1, forward strand.
GCAACTCGTCAGCGCCACAAGGTGCACTAGGTGCACGGCTTTACGGGAGGGATCGTCATCCCCGCTTAAAAACCCCGCTCAAAAACACCAACCGTAATTTCCCCGATCCACTGCACCGATTATGCCTATATATCCCGTAAAACCATGGACATTCCTGTTAATATCTTAAGATACAATTAATATGCACAGCAAAGATGCACTGCACTTAAGACTATAGATATAATGCACTATGGTCTAAGCGATTGTTCAGGCAATCGCAGGAAATGTCTAAAGCCTCTATGGTCTCATTATGAGGCGTGAATGGCAGACGGCACAAGCAATTTGCTACATATTTAAATCAGGTGTATGAATGAAGGTAAATTGATTAGGTACTAATGATGAAAGCAAATTGATGACAAATGATATACATAAAATTCAATTTTCCGCATCTTTTCGTGACCATACATGCCCTTGTTCGCACTAACTCAATCACACCAACCGTAACATACCTGTACATACACCAAACTATCCAATCACACGCCCACACATGTAACACTGAAATACCGGGGTATTTCGCGGCCTTCGGTACTCACCGGTGACGACCTCCTCGTTGCCATCACTACCAGCGGTGACGGCTCGTCACCGGACTCTATGATTCCGCCGAACGGGCGAACCTGCACGCTCGCACGCGACCGACGACGACGCGAGCACTCCTCTCGCGTACAAGCGGATTCCATTTCGCCCGACCGAACTCTTCCGCACCGCCGAACGCCGTCGATCTCATCCCCGATCTCCGACGGTCTCGCGCGAACCGACTGCCCTCATCTCTCATTATTGCGGTGGCAAATTGTCCCCCCATTCCCCCCTTAATTGGACTGATTCACGCGTGTGAACGTGACGAAAAGTACGGAAGCAATGATTTACACAAGATATTGAAGCCAAAGGTAAGAACAGCACGACCGGTAAGCATCTCCAAAGGAGCGGAAATCGCCGCCCACCTCATGTCCTTGGATCCCGCTTTAGCGCCACCCGGGCTCCGACCTGACCTCCCCATGGACAGACTACACTACGACAACAGGAGTGATACGGGATTGTTTACCCCGGGCAGCACAGACCTCCCGTTGCGCATGATGAACGCCGGCACTGGCCATGTGCCCGGAAGCGGCAAGTACACCCAGGAACCGAATATATGCACTGATGCCGGGGAGCGGAATTACGGAGACCCCCCGAGTGTCGCCGCGGGAGGATCACTTCGGGCGTCCGGACCTCCGATGGGAAAGGTTTCCCGGCCGCGGTGCACCATTTTTATGTAGGGGTTTCACGCATCGGAACCTGCAACCTTTTATTGGTTCCCCCCCCATGTACAGACATTACGTTAACCAAAGTTACTCTACAATGCCCGCCTGCCACCCGGGTGTATTAAACTGAGCGGCCCGTATGATTGTTCGTTCACGTTCACCGTGTATCAGCCCGGCATCTGCCTTTACCCCATTGAAAGATTTCGCTCACATTCCGAACTCTATGTATTTTAGATTTGCGGGATAAAATGATCACTCCTCAACTTCCATCGCTCACGCACACAGCACACATCACACTTTCAACCGCTCACTCATTTAGCCCACGCGCCGCGCCGATGAATATAATTTAGACGGGACTGTCCTGGATATAAACGGGAGTGCCCACCGCTATTTGCGGCGGGTCGGAAAGCCAAATGAAATCCAGGACATTTGTCGGGGACTTCCGCAGCGCCTGGGCGCTGCGGCGTTAATTTAGGGGGGATGGAAAAGATCGCTTACCGAAAGATGTTGCCCCGACGACACCGCACTGGCAAATGCCCCGAGAGACGGGCCCGCGAGTCCCAGGTGCCGGCCAGCCGCTGCCTTTCACCCGGCGGGCACGCCTTTCCCGCCGGAGGCAAACATACGGCGGACTGGCCTAACGCGCACTCTGGTTCTCCGGCCCGCCGCTCCACACACTCTCTGACGCGCTCAATTTTGCCCTTACACATGTTTTATGGGTAATTTGGGGCGTAGAATACGATGGCGACTTTCATTTTATCATATGTGTACGTGTTTGGCTCAAAAAGTTCAATTTAAGAAATGCATGTATCATGGTCGTGAAGAAGTCACGAAAAATTGCCAAGATTCAGTTCAAGATTTTGGAAAAAGCGGAACGATAATCAATAATCGAAGATAACCATTCGATTGTTCATGGTATTGGCAGTCTAATGGCGTTTACGGCATGTCTGTACGTCTATTCTGTGATTTTATATGATTTTTTGAACATATGCCGTTTTTGGTCGAAAAGTCAGAAATCATGACGTCACTAAAACTTCGATATCTCAAAAATTTTCCGACCGATTTTTTTGAAACTTTGTCACAATACACTTCAATCAATTCCCTACAGGTACCCAAAATTTGGCGCGCCTGCACGGCGCGCCGTTTTTATGCTATGGCCCGTCGAAAAAAGTGGGGGCGTTTAACGCCCCCCCCCCCCCAGCAACTCGCGGGTTAACTAGGGATTTCATTTGCATTTATAGCCGCTTGTTTTTGGCACCAATGCTATTTCCTAAGTTTGCATGAGCTTTTCATGAGCTGGTAAGGAGGAAACAGCCTTCTCCCTTCTTCCTTCTTCCTATATAGTAGCACTTGAATTTCCAAAACCTCGAAAAATTTATGGAGTCTAAGGGGCGTGCTATCCCACATATCCTATGGTATTACTTAGCAGACCATGACGTAAGGCAACTGGATGGCTGGTTCGCAAGACCTCATTTTCAAGAAGTTATATTATATTCCAAAGCAGAACAGAGGCCTCTTGCACCAAAATACCTAGCTAGGTAGAATCGGCAAAATACCTACCTAGTAAAACTACCTACGGCGGTAGCTTCTCTTGCACCATCCTACCTACCTACCTAGGTAAATTTGACAGCTCGCGTTTTTAGAATTTGTTTTGATTGGCTGTTTGGCGACGAATTATTTGTGGGCTCAAACAAATAGTAACTAAAGAAAACAATTAAATGTATATTGTTTTTATTAATATACATTTTGGTATTAGGAAATCATTTTTCATTTACGTAACTACCGATAGAAGTTATTTTGATATTAAATTACTTGAACAAATAAGCTTCGTTTCCATGGCAACGAGTGAGTCTTCAACCTGGCTGTTCTGCTACGGAGGTTTATCGCCTTGGTACGGAGAAGCACCTCTGTGAACCGATGGAGCATTTGGTCAATTATATCATTATTCACCCATAAAACATTGATTTATCATTGTCGAAACATTTTGTAATGCCTAATTTACATAAAAGTACCCGTGGACTATCATGTATTGTGCCTAATGTCACTAATTGAATCATTTTACCCAAGGTTTTGCTAGTTATTTTGGAAGCCCGATTTACCGTCAAATCGTCAAAAATTCCTCCGCGAGTACTTCTTTCCGGCTTTCGGTGCAAGAGGAAAACAGCCGGTCGGACTTTAACAACTGGTAAGTTCCGATGCCGCTCGGTAGAATTTCTAGGTAAATTTTCACGGTAGCGTTTTTTGGTAGGTAGTTAGGTGCAAGAGAATTTAGGTAAAATCGGAATTTATCTAGGTAGGTAGTTTGGTGCAAGAGGCCTCAGCATTCGAAAAATAAGGAAGTCGGTACCTATGTAAGCAACTGTTTCGGCTGCTCCTGGTCCACTCTAATTCATACCTATTTATCCATTCCTGGTTTAGCCAACCATTTCCTAATGAGAAACCCAGAAGTGGTTTATGAAGATCTATTAAACGTCATTGCTCGCGCTAGTTGAAACGTGACACGCCCATTAGTAAGGGTATGTAGTCTGTAGATGTCTCTAGTTCTTTGAACAATCCACTTACCCAAGGAGTCGTTCCACAACATGGAGTCTTTACATCGAGGCTAGGAAGCGTCGTGTCGCACATAACTATATGTAGGTTGACTGTTTCTTTAAATTTGACTGAGGCCCACCTTAGTGTTGGCACTTAAGTGAATCACCAGATACCAGCTACCTGAAATCGGTATTTATGCACCGCGGACGACTAGGAAGTCGTCTAGGGTCGCATACTAAAGCAGTAGACGATCAGCCGTCTGACTCGCTACATATTCTGGCCAAATGGATGACCAGCCGGCGCACAGTACACAGTGACCTCACAGGAGTCTCACAGTACTCACAGTCGTCTCACAATAGACTCACGGTACTCACGGTCGTCTCACAGTTGCCTCACAGTAGTCTCACAGTTGTGCAGGCTCACAGTGGGCTCACAGTCGTCTCACAATGGCCCCACAGTCATCTCACAGCTGCACCACAGCCATCTCACAGTACTCACAGTGGACGGCCAGCTGCCTGGAGTCAGAGATGGGCTCGCTGTGGGGCAGCTGCGGGTTCCACGCGCTGCAGCTGAGTCGCAGCGGCTCGCTGGTTCGGGGCACCGTCAGCGTCAGGGAGCTGGTCGTCACGTTCCCGTCAGAGGAGACCTGCCGGCGGGCACCTCAGCTGAACCAGGCTGCAGCCTGCAGGGTACGACCCAGTGGAAAGCTGGGGCTCTTAATCAGACGCAAACGCAGGCCAGCCTCGTCAGCCACCATCAGCGCTACGAAAGACCCGTGGGTTGTAAGGCCAAGAGTGGTGCCGGCCGGAACAGTCTGCTGCTGCAGAGCCCCTACCCGACTGACAGACGAGTGACCATGAATCCACATGGATCGCTTCCCATAAGCAAACAAGCCTAGACTTCACACGACAGGACAAAAACGTACACAACAGTGGTTGTGGTAGCCCTAGCAGAGAGGTGCCCTCCCAATAGTGCACGGTTCGGCGCAGCAGTGCCGACCCCTCACCTTCTGCACGGTGCCGGAGGTGACGGGCGCGCCGTCCAGCGTCCAGCTGATGTGCGCCGCCGGCCGGGCACCCGCCGCCCGGCAGCTCGGCTGGTGGGTGCTGCCGGCGCTGGCAGCCGCCGGCAGCCCGGTCAGCTGCACGGTCAGCGGCGCCAGCAGCAGCTCCAGGCGCACGGCCGTCCACGGCGCGCCGGTCAGGTTGGTGTTGGCGGCCGTACAGCGCAGCTCGGCACCCTGCTGGCGGCGCCGGACGGCCGGCAGCGCCAGCTCGGCCTGTACCGCCCCGGAGCCGGACACGGAGCGACGGCCGCCCTCCAGCCGGCGGCCGTCCAGCGTCCACGTCAGCTCCGGCGGCGGATGGCCTGCAGAACAGCACACCGAGCGGTCAGCACACTGCGCTCGGCGCGACCGGCCACCGCCGGCACAGCGCCCATTCACGAGCGTCGGTAAAAAAGTTAGGGTGGGGCTGGTTATCACAGGCTGGTTATCTGTAAGAATCTTGGGTTAGCATAAGATCGAGACTCAGCTGATGCTGCTTGTCCGACCAAGCGCATGGTAGTTCTGAACTTTGCCGCGAGGCTGCATAGGTCAAAGGGCTTCGGCCAGAATTTATTGAGAGACTTTAAATCCAACCCTGCAACGAACCCAAATCCCCGTGCCCCGGCGCCGCTGCGTATGAATAAACATCCATATTTATTCATTGGCTTTACGTTGGTTTAGCGGTAGATAAGGGCAGGCACAAGCCCGCTATACCCCACCAGTGCAAACTTCTGAAATAAAAAATCAAACTATAGGTAGATGTCTTTCATAACCCGCCGTGCCTATGCATAGAGTAGAGATACCGAACATGGTGGGCCGACATTGGAGGCAGTATGTGGAACCCTGATAGGAGTGGGGACCGTCTAGACTCCGGCGTCCGGTCGGCGCCAGAATATCCTCACCTCCGGAGACCTCACACGTGAGGAAGAGTGGCTGTCCCTCGGGAACGGGCGCCGTCCTGTTAACGACCGCCCACCGCCGGTCGTCAAAGATCACCGGCTCCCCGGGAGGCACTGAAAACCGAGTACCGCCATCGGTCACCGACTGTCACTGGTCGGTCACAAGGGCGGACAGTCTCCCAAGTGTGCTCGGAAAACCGAGCGGAATGTGCATCTTCGATGTTATGACAACAACTGGAACTTCGGAGCAGCGCCATAAAACTAAAACCGTGTCATTATCAAGACATATAATTACTCCGACATTTCACGTTTCTAGCATTCCATGTAACGGTAGGAGACAACTTAGGTCCAGAATAGTCATACAGTTTACCGGCTAAGTTGTTCATTTAGTGGGCAATTGACCTGACACAAGTAGGCAGTGGCACTACAATTACAGGCATTCGCAGACGGCTGCTGCTAGTATACATAACCGTATACTGCGCAGGTCTCGTAGCAAAATTTAACCTTGGAAGTGCATACAGGCATACACTAATATAACAATTACTAATAAAAGCCCATTACGTCGCATAATGAAACGATAACTATCAATCAAATGGCACCATCGGCACAGTGTAAGCTCATTATGTAACACAAAGCACTGCTCTGGCCATTCCAATCCATTCGATCAGAGCTCGTGTGACCGATCTCCAAGCTCCACAACGACTTGAGACATGATGGTGGCACGGCCCCTGTGATACCGACACGGTCCCGTGATACCGGCGCAGCCCTGTGATACTGACAAAAGCACATTATGCCGGCACGGTCCCTTGATATGCACAAAGCTATGTGATACCGACAAAGTCACATGACACTGGCATACCTCCATGATAATAACACCACCTCGTGATACCGACACATCCCCGTGATACCGACAACGTCCCCGTGATACCGACAAGGCCCCATGCCACCGTCTGTGTTATACCGACACTCCTTATGCCGCCGACACGCCCCCCGGGTTAGGTCGACACGCCTTATGCCGCCGCCACGCGCGGACTGAGCCACGTGCCGCTGAAGTCGACAGAGACGGGGCTGGTCGACTATGAAATATAGCGGTCAGCCCAATATATGTAGCGATTGATGGCACCGAGCGACTTAGGGCTACAGGCCCGCAGCTGAAAGGACGACGGGAAATTAAGCTGGAGGGATTGCAGGGCAACTGGAGGGTCGGATAGGGAGTTGGAGGGGTAGGAGAGGGCAGCTGTTCATAAACTGATCACGTCCGTTTCATACATGTAGATTATGCAGTACCAATTTTTACGAATTTTAAATATTGTGAAATACCTACTGTTGGATTGATGAAGATCTATGAATGACACCCCTGCTCTTATGTAGGTACCCATTACCTCAATACGCCAGCTTTTGTGCATGTAAAATAGGTACTTGCGTCTGTTTTAGGTGAGGTAAGCTATCTTCGATGGTTTGAAGAAACAAAAGTTACCATAGAGAAACAGAGAAACTGTAGGCAGGCATAATTGCAGCCAATACATTCGCTGTTCAACGTAAGCCCCGGAAACTTCAAAGCGAATCAGTGTCCGCTGCTGGCGGCATTTTTCCTAAGAAGGCCATGGACGTGCGACAGGCGGATCGATGCCTGCTGGGTGCCATTGTCGGCGACTGCCGTGTCGGGTTGACACAGGACGAATGAGGTGACACAGGACAAGGGGCTATTCAAGACGGTGGGGTCATACAGGACGGTATGGGGGGGGGGGGGCAGCAGAGGACGGTCAGGTGATACGGGACGGTGGGTGATACAGGACAGTGGGGGTGACATAGGACAGTGCAGTGGGGTGGTGCAGGACAGGAGGGGCTATTCAAGACGGTGGGGTGACAGAAGACGGTGGGATGATGCAGGGCCAGTGATTTGACGAGCTTACTCGGAGGGTAATCCAAATAATTAACGTACATAAAAAGTTACATTTAAAGTAAAAACGCAATCTTCGAAAACATTACAGGTATGAAATAATTTGAAAAGCTTCGAAAACTATGTGCAGACTACAGAACACGAATTAACCCGCGCCCGGCTGGGGGTCCTGGATTTCCACGCCCTGCTGGGGGGGGGGGGGTGTTTGAACACCCCCCCCCTTGTAACTCGGCTCCTGGGCCACGTAGCGATACGCGGAAGGCGGCGTTCGAAAGAGCGTCAAAAATAATGACGAAATCACTTCGGTCAATTTTTTGGTCAGGTCAAAGGTCAGGTCACCAGAGGTCATTGAAGGCAAAATTTCGCCGATTTCCAGGTCGAATGTCGAAATTTTCCAAGAAGCCAACGCATAACTCGGGAACCAATAGAGCTACAGCGCCGCGGAAAAGCGCATTCGATAGCCCTATTAACGCCTTTTCTGAATAATTCTCTCAGATTTGACCTAACGTCAACGGTTTTGCCTGCAGGGGGCAAAAACTGCAAAAATAGCCGATTTTTTCGGAAACAGTTTTTCTGCAATAACTTTTGACCCAAGCCCCGTACGAGCTTACTTTTACCGGCATCGTGTTCCTCTCGTCAAGACGCATCGAATGAACTATACTTTGACCTTGAAAGGTCAACTTGAAAATTTGACCTCAGGTCAAGGTCATGACCTGACCGGAAAGGGTCATGTTGCATATCAGTCGATCCGTATCGTCGATCTGAACACATCTAAGGCGATTTCATCGCTCTAGCATGCCTCTATCGAAAGTTATTTGCGAAAAACTGTTAGATACCATTCGTGACCTAAGATGACCTCAGGGCATAAACAATGGTCACGGACACCATTTTCACGTTCAGTGTGTCTAAACCACTTGTAATTCGGTGTTTGGGAGTGTTTATAATGTCTTTCGTCCAAAAGAGGCGCATTTCAATTTTCTCCCATTGACTTATAATGGGGAGGTCGCAAAATTGACCTGACCTTAGGTCATCGATATCAAAATTCTGAGATATACATTTTGTACATGCTATTGCTCTTAGCAATCGCTGAAAGTTTCAGAGCGATCGGTCACTCGGTGTAGCTATGACAGACATTGAAACTTTTTATGAGGTGAGGTCACTTCAAGTGACCTGGTGACCTGACCTTGAATGACCTTGGTCTGAAATTTTCACAGCATGTGTAGAATTGATCCGTTTTTTGAGATATTCGCGAAAAACCACAAGGGGGGTGTTCAAACACCCCCCACCCCCAGCAGGGCGCGGGTTAATAAGCCATCAAACGTGACTTTCACCTCTATTTCCTGTAACGTGCATTATCGTCCAGCACAGCCTGGATAAAGTTAAACAGTTAACACGTCTTAACCCGCGCCCCGTTGGGCTCTGCCGAGTGCCGAGCAACGCGCCCTGTTGGGGGGGGGGCATTTGCCCCCCTAAGATCTCGAGAACCACGCAACCTAGCGACAAGCGGCAAACGGTGTTGGATAGCCCTATCAGGGAACTACCTTGTGACCCAATTTTATTGACCTAGGTCAAACCGATGACGTCACAGGTCAGGTCAAAGGTCCAATTTTCACCCTTTACAGGCATTTCAAGAAATGCGTTGTAAAATCGAGTAAAATGCATTTCATTGAAAATCATCGATGGGGAAATGTTCTTCAAACACATATTTTGCTATTTGAGGTCACTGATACCAGGTCAGGTCACAGGGGTCAGGTCACTGGGGGGTCACAATATGAAAGTGTCGTGTGATACATGTTTTATGGTCCATTTTACATGACAAATGCGATTATATGGGTCAGGCAGCCTTTGGAGCCAGCTTAGGTCACGTTTTGGTCAAGGTCAGCTCAAGATCAGGTCAAGGTCAGGTCAAATTAGGTCAAATTTCAAAATTAATATTTTTGCATAAAATTGGTATCGAATCGATGCAGCTCGTCACGGGGAGTTCAATGGTGGTCTTTGTTTTGCCGTACGTGGTCTAGAATCGCTAAAAATTGAGTTAAAAAATTTGACGTCATCATTTTTGAACAGTTTTTTTCGCTATAACTTGGCCAAAAACGAGATATCGATCTGAAATTTGGTATGTATATAGAAGAGCGCAGGGACTATCACAAATATTCCGGTTTTTTTCGAAATTCGGAAAAATTTTGGATTTATTTTTAGTTTTCTAAAAAAATCAATTTTTTGAATTTTTGGGGTCATAAACCCAAAATTTTGAAAATCTGAGATAGCAGTTTTGTAGCGCCGCTTTTTGTCTACTAGACCATATAAAGAACTTTGAAATTGCTTGATAACTGTAGATTTGGTGAGCGTTTCAAGATTGCATGTTTTTTGCTCATTTTTGCTCGAACATGACCTCAGTTTGACCTCAATAACTCCTGACCTAAGGTGACCTAAGATTTGAAATTTGGTGTGAAGGTGTCAAACTGATGCCCGGGAAGGTATTGAAAATTTGGCGGCGCTGCGCGCCGCCATTTTCTTGCTATTCAGGAAAAACCAAAGGGGGGGTCCAAAATGGCCCCCCCAACGGGGCGAGGGTTAACAATTCACATATCGGTGTTTTACTTCTTTAGATACCCTTAGATTGATGTTTTCTTTTAAAAAGACGCTTCGATTGGTATGTTCCTTTTTCTCTTCCATGTCTTACTTTTGTACAGCAGCCCATGCACCCTGTAGATGACCGTCATTTCATCGCACCGGCCCAGCTGTTACACACGTACCCTGCACGTTAACAGTAACGTATACACTGTATGCGTGTAGTCGTTTTACTTATTTACCCCTTCATGAGCAGCAGCTGGCGTTTTTTTCACCTCGCTTACTACGTCACTTTAACGACATCATTAAAAATACTAACAATGTGATTACATTTTCAGCTTAACTGATTCCAGATTCGATCCACGAAGCTTGATAACCTGTTTTCTTGCATTTATATCGCTCAAAGTAGACATTTCCCATTTAATGTTAGAAGTGGGGAGTGGCTGTCGAGCTCACGCCATTTTAACGCTGCGTAAACAAATGTGTTTTGTTAAACGTAAGCCAAAACAGACGTAAGGAGGCTCACTAACGAGGGCGGGAAGCCGTCGAGCGGCGGCAAACCTCTGCGGAGGGCTGCGAGCTAACGGCCGCTGATCGATAGGTGGGCCGCGGCGGGACGGCGGAGGTGCTACGGTGGAATGGAGGTGCCGCGGTAGGGGCAGAGGAGGTGCCACGGTATAATCGAGGTGTCGGAAAGATCGGAGGGAGGTGCCGGGCAGGGGCAGAGGTGTCGCGACGGGGCGGAGGCTTCGGGAAGCGCAGAGGTGCCGCTGGCCCTGACCTCCGTCCTCCTATACATGCAGACTGTGATACATGGTGATACAAGGCGTAACAAAATCAAAGTTCATCGCGCAGACCTAGATGTTTCAGCATGCTAGCTGGAGGATAATGTTCCAGCCCTGAGAAACATTTGAAAAGTTCTTACACATATTACAATACCTGAAATGCTCACACCTGCTCCTTTGCTGTCCCGTTCTCCCGTGGACGGTGCTGTTGCTCACTCAGTACTCACCTATGACTTCCAGCCGGGTGACGCTGGTGCTCTCTCACCTATGACCTTCACCCGGGTGATGTGCTCACTCAGTACTCACCTATGACTTCCAGCCGGGTGACGCTGGTGCTCTCTCACCTATGACCTTCACCCGGGTGATGTGCTCACTCAGTGCTCACCTATGACCTCCAGCCGGGTGACGCTGGTGCGAGTGGAGCTGGCGCTGAACTCTGCGCGGCACACGTACAGGCCGCTGTCCCGCTCCCGGAGCGCCGACACCCTCAGACCCCACGGCGACGAGGAGAGCTGCACACGACCCCCCTCCGACGGCGCGTCGGTCAGGTACCGGCCCCGCTCGCTGGGACGGCCGCGGGCGTCGAACCTGTGCGGCAGAGGTCACCAGGGGTCATCCGGAGGTCACCATAAGTTATTGAAGGTCAGTGTGGGGTCAGATAGGTCACACTGCGAACGTGAATGCGCAGTGTGCATGATACATTGCACATCTCTGCGCAAACTTCTTCGCTAAATGTTACGCAAATGAAGTCATGAGAAGGTAAACATGTCTAACGTCTGTAAGTATACTTGTGCATGCAGTCGCTCATGTTTCGTGATACCAGACTTGTTTTACCGTTCGTGTCACGTAAGTACCACTTAGCTTGCATTTTGCAAGGCCAAACAACTAAAGACGGTTATCATAGGTACCAGTGTTCCGGCTGCGTCAACCGCGATTATGTCAACGAAAATATTTTTTCGATATCGCTGAGAATTGCTTGACCTGAATCTCGCTTTCGCAAAGAGTATAAACAGCTAGCATTGATAACGAAGAGCAAAGTACAGCCACGAGTGGTGGGGATGCTTTATTGATTGCCGAATGATGGATATTGAACAGTGAATGGAAAATTTTCCGAAGGTCATTTGACAATGGATCGCTGGCCAAACATGAGTTATGAGAAAGGTGTCATTAGAGCACAACTCGTAAGTTTCGTGAAAGATTCATAAACCATTAAAATTATTCCCCTTTATTCTCTTCGCTCCCTTCTCGCAGAGAATGGTATGGAGAAATGAGCTCCGCCACGGCTCTGACAAACTCGTCGGCCGGTATGCATGTCTTATGCGCGGTCCTGTATGCTGTGCATGGCGTAAAGGCATGCGGCTGAATATAGTGGCTGGGCGGCGTCCATTGCCGCCGTCTATTGACCGACGACGTCGGGCGCGCAGCGTGCCGCATATCATCGGCCCATCGGCGGCCTCCCCAGGTGTCACCGGATGTCGAGCGCGGCAGACAAACGGACCTGTCAATGGGCCCGGCACCGCCGCCAGCCGCGTGGGCGCACCCCCACTCATTAGCCGCCCTGTTGGCCTTCCGGCCTGACAAGCCTTGATGGTCGCACTTGTCAACCTTTGCACAAAACCACTGTTATGCAATGCCTACTAGGCACCATCATTATCAGAGCTAAAAGCGCGTAATGTTTGTGCAAAGAATGCCGAAGAACAGTAGACATGGCAGAGTTTCCAATTGGAAACGAACACATTTGAAAGAAAAGGCATTCAGGCCCGAAGCTATGCATGTTGTATACGTTATTCTCCTTTCTTTGACTGGTCACTAGAATAAAGAATCGGAAAATAAGGTGAAAAACTTAAGATAAAAATAGCTTTTCACGATAACCGGTGACCAAAAGTGGCATCCCAAGGAGACTGCTTAGATAACCACGCGTCGCTTGGCCCATGTAAAGTGCCTGCACGTTTGGCCGGCCTGTCTTCGCGCAGCCGACAAGTTTATGAAGCCAAGGTGGAGAACAAATGCAAACAGTTGAGGGAGGAAACCATTCAAACGTGCAAATGAGCCCTAACCATGGTGGTGAATGGTAATTATGCAGTTCACCACAGCAGGTGACCATTCCCCGATTGCCATATCTCAGCTTAAAACCTACGTAGCGGTAGGCGACATAATAAACAGCTGATAGAAGTTAATCAAAATGGCTTTGTAAGATACCCAGAGACTTCTATGCTAGCCTTCTGTCTCTGAATGCACAAATAATATCTAAGTTCGTGTTTCCAAGATATTGATCTTTAATACCTTACAGAATTGGAGCTATTGAACTAAATAAGCTATAACGCGGTGCTGCCAAAATGTAATAAATGGTTACTCAAATTACGTTGCCATACCACGCAACTCGTCTGTCTGAACAGCCTGAGCAGGCCTGGCGTGCGGTGAGCACGGTGGTACGGTGTCGGTGGCGTGCTGGCGCCTATGATCGGCCCGACCGCGCGGGGGCGCCAGCAGCACATTAGCCGCGGCAGGCATTCCGCACGGTAATGGAGCGCGCCGCCAGCAGCCGCCCACAAAGGAACGTTTGATTAGAGGTGGCTCCCGACACCCGCATCACCACAGCAGCGGGACGGCCAGCCGGGTGGGTCTGTGAGACCGAGTGGGTGGGTTACCAGGCTGCCTTGCAAGCTGCTAAGTTCAAGACTTCATAGTAGTTCCTTCGGCCCCTTTTTAATTGGGTTGTAGGTTGTTTCGGTCATGGAAAACCTATTCCTTCTCCATTTCGGGTTTTCCTTAAACCGGTTGTCTTGTGGGATGACAGACAGTCAGTGCGATACACATAGTATGAACAGGTAGGCTGGTCCTGACTGGATGGAGAGAACGGATGGGAATCTTTTTCATCCTTATAACTTCCAATATTATTATTATTATAAGGATCAACATGAATCAGCCGGGGGCACGTGGAATACACGCAGGTAGCTGTAGGCAGAATCTAACACCAGGGCAATAAGGAGAGCCAAGAGGGAGTGACATATAGGCTGCAGCACGATCTAATAGCTCTCTCTCTCATAGAAGTTCGAGAGCTCCTTATCGCAGCTTCTGGCGACACAATATGGTATATAAGAATGGATTTTGACCTATATTAAATACGTACTCCACTTACAAGTGCGCTACTAGGAGCTTTTGCGACACAGTCTTGTGAAATATGAAATACTTTATTATCGATCCTGATGAGAGAGAGAGAGAGAGAGAGAGAGAGAGAGAGAGAGAGAGAGAGAGAGAGAGAGAGAGAGAGAGAGAGAGAGAGAGAGAGAGAGAGAGAGAGAGAGAGAGAGAGAGAGAGAGAGAGAGAGAGAGAGAGCGAGAGAGAGAGAGAGAGAGAGAGAGAGAGAGAGGGCAGAATCAAATGGACAGACAGACAGTCAGACAGACAGACAGACAGGCAGGCAGACAGACAGACATACAGACAGACAGACAGACAAACAGGCAGGTGCAGATAGAGACGGAGACAAATACAGAGACAGAGGCAGATACAAAGGCAGAGACATGTCTGGTCCCCTGTCCTCTCAGTAGACTAAGATCACCACAGTCTCAGCCGTTTAGCGACTCACGTGTAGAACGGTGAGCTGGAGTCGTGTCGGTACCACAGTGCCAGCTCCAGTGTGTCGCCCCTCTGCTCCATAGTCGGACACGGCAGGGTGGCCTGACCACCGATCAGGCCGCGCACGACCTGCACCGGCACTGGAAACAAACGCGAAACCGCAGGACAGTCAGATGCAGAACGGCGCTCGACAGACACAGAACGGCACCTGCAGGCGCTGGCACCTTGGTTTATGGCCAATAAAATACAGAATTGCGTCATCTAAGAGCATAATGTAGGGTTACGATAATATTTCGCAAGCATTCCAAAAATAGTTTTACGCTGTCAAACACTCATAAAGAAAATAGCCCAACAATCTGTTTATTGAAGTTTTACTTGACACGTCAGCAGCCATCCGTCAAATGCCAATGCCTGATTTTCTGAAAAACAATGCATACGAGTGAACCTTGTAAACATAACTGGCAGCTTTAGTTCTTTGAAGAAAGTGTCTTTTCATATTAGTCGATACGCCCTTCTTGAAAGTGAGACAATACTTTCAACAGAGTCCTATGCATTGCAGGCAAAATAAAATCGGCGGAAAGTTAGCGGGTTGTTTTCCTGCCTACAAATGGCTGCATTTGCTGCTCCACAACTGGCGTAAGTTGCCAGAGCCGCCTGGGATGGGATGGTATCAGTGACTCGCCCGTCACAGTCCGAGGAAGAGACAAACTTGTGCTGGCACGCGCGATACAATCTCTGCGCAGAGCTGTTGTCACCCTGGCGCGCCCCGAGTAATGGATAAAGTTTTCTTCTAACGTCTGGGCCTACGCTCAGAAAAACCTCCAGCGTCGGCACCAGTGGCTGCACGCAGCCCACAATGGTGAGAATCAGACCGCCGCAAGCCGACCAAATGTGGCCATCAGGCTGACTGCTTTTCCGAGAAACGCTGCTGCCTGCGATCGTTCAGAGTTTGACTGATGACTGCCATACGATACAGACGGACTTATTTCTGCAATAATGGTGTGTGTCAGTATTTTGATGCCTGTTTTTAGCTCCCCATATAGCGCTCTGTAGTTGACGTCGAGACGCATTAGTTTGCAGCTCAATACATTAAATAACACTTACCCAAAAATAGTACCCTAGCGACCAGAACGGCGACAGAGAGAATTATCGAGCCGTCACGGTCGACCGAAACTGTCAAAAAACCTTAATGTGTTGGTTATAGTCTAATCTGATGCTGAGCGGATGTGTGCTTGGGAATTACGTAAGATGCTGAAGCACCGCACGGGTTTTTTATTTTGCCTGAGCGAGCATTGCAGATTATTGAGAACAGAATTCACGAAGATGAGAGGGAGACTAATAGCGTAGATGACTGTTTTTGCCTTCCTGTCTGGATATTTCGAGTTGCATGTGGTACATACGAGACCACTGTCACTGGTCATCACCGTGCCTGTCTGAAGTAATCATAATTGAGTCGCCGCGCCGGAGCGACTGGAACCGGTCTCTCGCCAATCGTCTGAGTAGGCGATTGACTTTTCCAAACAAAGCTTCTGAGGCAAGGCAGCTGTTGTTCAATATCTGAATATCATTTTAGTACCATCTTCCATCTTCCGAAGGCTGGCAAATTAACCCACGCACTTATGGAACATAACTCGTTTTATTAATAAATCTTGCAATTAGCCGTTTTCACGACGGACTGTCCGGCGAGTGCACCTAATTTGACCAAAGCTGCACCTAATCTCTTTTACAGCAAATTTCTTCATTTTATGTATTTATTTCAGTGTTTTAAGCGATGATGCTCTCTGATAATATGACAAAGCAAGCATATAAGGTATTGGCGCAACCCTAACTGATAGCTACTACACTAAGAGATACACTGAACCTAATTTGACCAAATCTGCACCTAATCTGCACCAAATGTGCACCAGATGTGTACCAGATGGCCGTCGTATTATCTTTTTATTATCAATGTTGGCTTATCAAATTATATTTTTATCATCAATCTAGTCTTATCAAATTTCTAGAAGGAAGAGAACGATCGGTGTGTAGACGACGTTGATTTAATATCTAGCCATTTCGTCTGGCGCGGTTCGCTCAGTTATGAACTACAGTGATTAACGCCGTTCTGGATCTGCGCTCACTGCAACTAATTCTGACTATGATAAACTGCCGTGTCTTCGTCTGCGGCAAATAACACAGTACCATTGGCGGCTATTGGCAATATTTTTTAGAGGCAAGTGATGTTAATTCACAAGTTGTTTATCGATTTACGCACGAATATGCTGTGGAGTAGAGAATCTATTAAGATATATATTCTTTACTCAGTTTCCATTCCTCATACCTTGCAAGGTTTGCTCTTTTTAATTAATCAGACGAGTTTTAATATTTTATATACTTGTAACGTTCATATTTTACTTGCTCTACTCGCTGTTCAGCTTTTGTCATAAGATAGGTGGGTGTATTACATCCTTATTTCAGTAATTTGCAGTTGTGACGTTTCAGGCCCAACTGTCCCCATTGTCGAAAATCGATTCTAGCTCAGATGTGTTTCTCTGGGGCCACGATCTAAATTCAATCTTCTGAGGCCATTTAGAATTTCCATGCAAAACACTGGTACTACACTGTAAGGCACTGCAGACATAAGATATTGAATAAAACTACGTTAGTTACTCTGTCACCGATAACAAGCTCAGTGGTCAGCAGAGAGCAATGTGCCTAAGTCCTGCTGCGAGTGAGGAGTCCCCCCCCCCCCCCCCAGCAATCACCAACTCACCTCCAGCAATGTCCACTCGGCCGTCACTGGTGGAGAGTACCAGCACCAACAGCACCAGTCCCGGCGGCACGGACGGCAGGCGGAGCGACGCGCGGACACCGCGCGACGGCACCATGACCCGACCGTCTCAGAGGCTCCACCGCCGCCCCTCAGAAGAGGCTCCACCACATCCACCGCCGCTCCTCAGAGGCTCCGCTGCCGTTTCGTACGTAGCTCCCCCGCCGCTATACTCAGAGTCTCTACCGAGCTCCTCAGAGCTGCGAATGGCGCCGCGCTTTGAAGCCTGTTCTCTTCGTGTCGCCAACTGTAAGAGTGTAAAGGCAAGCAATCAGAATTCCATGTAACGAGACAACTCAGCAGGCGGGACAAATGCCCCGATGTTCCAATGCCCCACTGCACTGCCCCAAAATGCTCCCCCTTTCTTGGATCCACCAGTGACCTGGCTGAAAACGCCGTTCCCAGTTCCCACATCACAGCTCGGGCGCATCTCGCCTCACATATGTACAGCCCTCTGCACACTGCGTGGTAGGTATTCTTTTTTCGACAAAAACGATAATATCTCGAAAACTATGCTTTCTGTCACTCGGGAATCGTATCAGCAAGACGCGCGAGACTCCGCACCTTAGATTGGGCTTATCATAGTATACATTTTCCATTCAGTTTGGCAGCAAAACACAAAAGTTTAGATTTGGCCCAAAAACAAACTTTTGCATTTTGGTGCCACAATAGGCGTAAACCTTGCTTAGCGATACGCCCAATCGAAGGAGTGGAGCATGGCGCATCTATGTGCAATGAGTTCCGACCGACTAATAACATAGTCTTTGAGTTATTATCGGTTTTGTCGGAAAAAGAATGCCTACCACGCAGTGTGCAGAGGGCTGTACATAGGTACCGCACCAAGCGTCAGCGCCACAGTGCCGCAGCACGCAGCCAAACCACCTGTGGAGGTAGGCTGTACCGCATTACACCTGCGCGCGGCGGGACAGCCTATACGCTACAGCTCGCCGCACACTGGTCGGAAACGCCCTCACGAGAGGCCACGGGCGATTCCGGAGTTTCGGATTATTTTTTATATAGATCGATTTGAAATTGATTAAATTATTATACTTAGGCCAAAAAAACTAATCCGGGTGACCAAAAATAACTGTAATCAGCCCCCGAAGATGGGGTATCCCAGAACTCGGAAACTGACGCGGAGCAAGAGGTTTCTTGAGCCGGATATTCAGAGTCTTATTGCTGATAGACACCAAATTGAAATCCCACATATTATGCATCAAAATGTTCGTTATGAAGTTGCCGACTGGTCAGTGCAAAATTTTTGGTATACTTTTCCCCTAACTAAGATTTATTGTAGCTTTTTTATGAAGGCTCTCCTACAGTGATTCTGGAATATAACTGCAAAGTTTAGGTAAGGAACCAACAGGTAGTCCCATCTAGTTCCACTCTGATTTTTTGTGACATGAAGCAGGATTTAAATTTACACCACGGCAACATAAAAGCTAACTGCGCATATTTGCGCAAAATTTGCAGGAGCCGCTCTTCCTACCCAAGTACCGCCCGCCCCGCCCCAGTTTCGGCTCGGCCGCCGCGCCCGGCTTATACGCTGACCTGTGTGGCCTGCACGGATCCATGCGTATTTGACTGGTCATTAAAAACAGATGCGCTTGAGTTTATGAATTTTGTGAAAAGCGCGTTTTATGTATGCATTTATGTATGCATTGACATCAAAAGCCTTCCACATATTGCGTGGCGATTACGGCTTGCATTTAGAGAGCCGTGCTATTGACAGCCATCACTCGGCTGAATAAAGTGGAAATTGAAACCTTCGTGAATATAAGACGCTGCAAATATAGGACACCTGTCACTGACGTCGGGCTACCTTGGGCCGTCTTTTTACCTTAGATCACAATTCCGGTATTTAACCCTGGCCGGACCGATTGGTTTTCTATATTGACCGGGGAGGGTTGGTACAACTCGCTCGCCGTTTCGTCTCTAATTGAGCTAGAGCCTCGCGAAAAAAACGAGCTTGTGTGCCGTTATAAGACGCAACAATTAGGTACTACCCGATTTTAAGGTCTTAGGTCAGCCAGTGGCCTCTTAGGTCAGGTAAGTGCCACAAGGCACGGGCTCGGTTTTAGGTTAATTACTTAGCCAAAAATGGTCGCACTGCCGCGATTTTGGCGTCATCGTGTTTGTCTAGCTCAGGCGCGTTGAATGCTATACTTGGTGTTCGGGTGAAGTCAACTTAAGGTGTTAACCTCGGGTCAAGGTCAGGTCGGAGCCCCTCAGGTCACGAAAATGGTTGAAGGAGGTCATATCGCATATCATTCGATTCGGCAGGTCTTCCTGAGTCCAATGGTGGCTTTCCCGACTCTCTAGCTCCATCTGATCAGGAGTTATTGACGAAAAACTTATATGGCCTTAGTGACGTCATAAATGCCGTCATGCAAAGTCAACAATGCTAAAGTGAAGCACTGGACCTTGCAAGGAGTGCATGAAACCATTCCCGGTGCCCGAATAGCAGCTCCCAATTTCCCTTGTTGACTTAAAGTGGTGCTAGATCCTGTATTATACTCAGTTATGACGTCATAACTTAACAGATCCACGTCATATATTTAGTGCTTGACATCCAAATGATAGCTTACATATGACAGAGAAGGTATGCAAAGTTTTATGAAGTTTGCTTCACTAGTTGTGGAATAACAAACAAAAAACTTTTGCGGAGAGGCCGCTGGCCTCTCGCTGGAGCGTTTCCGACCAGTGTGCGCCGCCGCGATCGCCAGCACCGATCTAGCCTGATACGGATATGAATGTCTATCGGAATGTGAATATTAAAAATGAGTGATATACAACTGTACGCACATATCAGAAAGCAGAAGGAGCAAAAGGCAGTAAAGAGTAGAGCGATAAATGAACCAAGCGAAGAATGGATGGAAGATGGAACGATCGGGAATGGAATAACAAAACGCTTTCGTCCGGCGCAGAGTTGTGCTCAGTTCTGGACAAAAGATGGTGGAGCAAGCAAGAGTACCGGCTACGTCCAACGTACCACAATGATTTGATTTTCTTACATGCTGATTTGAAGAAAATAGTAGCTACCTTCCATTTCAGACGCTTTAATCAAAAATATTTATCTCGATGCTCCTCCGAACGATATTTCAACACCATACCCAGTAAACATGCCGACGTCGGCCCGACGTCGGCCGACGTCGGGGTGACGTCGGCAACTCGGCATCGGCATGCCGACGTCGGCCCGACGTCGGTCCAACCTCGGCACGACGTCGGCTGGATGTCGGATATGCCCGCATGTTCCGACGTCCAGCCGAGATCCAGCCGACGTCGGGCCGACGTCGGACCGAGATCAATTGCTGAGGTCCAGCCGACGTCGGGCCGACGTCGGGGCGACGTCGGACCGACATCGGCCGCTGTTTTGACCGTTAAAATAATATAAAATACATGTTTCATGTTTCATAAAGAGCTTCTGTATTCAAAATATCCTCAAGTATCCTCAGGAAACTCAAATCTTCCTCCACGCCGCAACCCCCTGATCCGGATTGGACGGGAAACTTTATCCCATTCCCATTTGGGATTGCCCGTAAGCCGAGCTCGCCCGTAGCCGGGTGCGGTGAGTGCTTGGGGGCTGCTCGGCCTATCCTTTGGTCAGGCTCAGCCCCGGCAACTCACCAGGGCCGGGCCCAGTTCATATAGAAAGGCCAGTCGGCAAGTGTCACTTTGCCAAAGTGCCACTTATCAAAGGGACACTGTAAGCCGGAACTGTATTTCCACTGCCGCGGTCGGCACCTGCACACCGAACGACGCGCAAACCCGATCCTCCCCTCCGCCTGACCCCCACTGCCCGGCGGCCGCTGCAGATGGCCTTCGCCGCTGCCGGCCGCCGGCACATCCGAACTTTGACCCGCCTGCGCGCGCGCCAACATGAGCGAGCCGGCGAAACAGATCAGCGCTGCCAGTAGGGGAGAGTGGGGAAAGATGCCCAGGGTTTGACTATGTCATATCTTATTCGAAAATGACGATCGGAGAGCCAAAACTTGGAGTTTCAACGGAAGCCGACATCATTTTTCTCCAAAAATATCCCACTTTCGTGCCTGAAATATGATAACTTTTTTTGCTATTAAGCATTTTCCTGAAGAAGTGAAAGGGGGCATCTTACCCCACAGGGTGGGTAAGACGCCCCCTGGCGTTGGGTAAGATGCCCCCTGCACTAGTGACATAAATAGGCACGTGAATCGCCTGAACGAATCAGTCGTCCCTTGGAGCCTGCAGTAGACACCAAACGTCATCGTAAGGGCCCTCAAAAGTAGTCGTAAGGGGCTTCAGAGGTCATCGTTAGGGCCATCATAGTCCAGCGTGGCCAAACAAGCCTCCGTGGTGGCGTTCGGAGACCACTGTGGGGCCCTTATAGGTCTTCATGATGCTTGAGGGCCCTCGAGCCCATCGTGGGGGCCTCAGATGCCAACGCGGCCCGTGGAGCCAACGTGGGAGCCCTCAAAGGATCTCGTGAGGGGCCCTGGAACCAATAATGGGGCCTACAGAGGCCGTCGTGAGGGTTCTCAGAGTCAGATGCCGCCAAAAAGGCCCTGTGTGGGCCGAGAGACCGGCATGGGGAGCACCCGACCGTACCGGACTCTCAATAGTCCCAGATCGGCTTTTGTCTCTCATCACAAGTATGTAATAAATGATTTGACGGGCTGCTTGAAGGACAGCCTACGGATTTAGGGGGGCGTCTTTCCCCATCAGGACAGGGGGCATCTTACCCCAAGGTACCGAAGTAACATTAAATCAGCACAATTTGTTAGCCATAAAACTACACCCTGAAACAAACTGTTTGGGACACAGTACACGCATGTTAATGTATCACGACTATAGCAAGGGACGCAAAAATTATCTACCTTCTTTGATATTTACAATGTTTTGACGCCAAAATATTTTTTGAAAGCAGCAAATAAAAAACATGCAATCACCAGCCAGCCGTTGCCCAACTGAGCTTCGCAAATTTTTGTGCAGTTAACAAGGCAGGCTTCCGCTTTACGCTAAGAACATTAATTTCCAGGTTCGATTCTTTGTTTCTCCGCTAGAGGGGGTGGGGCGTCTTTCCCACCCTGGGCATCTTACCCCACTCTCCCCTACACAGTACAATACAGTACAGACACTTTGGGAAACGTTGGTGCAGGTGTGTAAGAGTGGCTATATGAATCCATTGTGGGGTCGCCCTTTCCAATAAGTGTCACGTAACAGCAATGGGACTGCAGGGACTCTATATGAACTGGACCCAGGGTGCTCGCCAAGAAGATAAATGTCTCCATCCTATGATCCTTCCGGGTCTGAAATGGTCTTGTCAGACCGAAAGGGCATAACCCAACAAAACAAACCAAATTAGTTAGCTGGCTGCGTGGTGTAGTGGTTAGCGCACTAACCTCGCGTTCGAATGACACGTGGTTCGAATCCCGTCGCCGGCTGGTGCTTTTGGCGTGTTGTCCCAGTAAACATGCCGACGTCGGCGACTGGGGGGCTCGAATCCCGCCGCCGGTTGAAATTTTTGGCGCGTTGTCCCAATAAACATGCCGACGTCGGCCCCGTCGGTCCAACGACAAACGATCTCGTCAACCTCGGCAAACGATCTCGGCCCGACGTCGGCTCGACGTCGGCTGGACTTCGGCTGGACGTCGGAACATGCGGGCATATCCGACGTCCAGCCGATGTCGGGCCGAGGTTGAACCGACGTTGGGCCGACGTCGGGCCGAGCCTCGGCCCGACGTCGGGCCGACGTCGGCATGTTTACTGGGTAAAGATTCACGTGAAATTTGCCAAATAAATATATGTTTCTTTTCTCTGACCTAGCTCATTTTACGTTTTATTTCACTTAGGGATGACGCATCCCATATGCAAAGCTGCCATCCCCGACGCCTGTTTCAAAACCGTAGTAGGGATGTATGTAAGTACTTCAATTCTAGAAATACAGCCACCGTAAGGTCCGTATAATAATGCCATAATAATGCCACCGTAATGTATAATAATGCCACCGTATCATAATGGGCACCCGTCCACCACGGCTTATTCTACCGAGCAGCGTCCATCTGTGTACACTGATCCGTCCCGCTGAGAAGACGGTCGTCCGAGAATCGCTCCTCCCCTCTCCTCCCCGGCTGATGAGCCGTCGCTCTGTGCTCCTTTACGGGACATTACGCCCCGCCCGGCCTATCGCCGAATTCCATCAGGGTTTTTTGCGGTGACATCGAGCTCGTCCGCCGGTCTACTGACCACACCGCTGACCCACGCTAACCAACGGCTGTCGGAGCATGGAGCAATGGCCCGATCCCACGTCTCAACGGCCCCGAGAGCTTTGTTACTAAGCACTGAAGTACCCTATTGACGTGTTAAGTGTTTCCATACTCGTTACGGATGCTGAGGAAATATAAGCCCTTCAGTCCAACTACTTTGGGCAGTCAGGTGATGTCCAATTACCACAGTAAGGCTGTTGATTGAGGGCTCAAACATCAATTGCATCTTAAAAAGGGTGATAACGATATTAGAAAAGAAAAGCTGGTATTCGTTCCTCGTCCAGGAACAATGGAACCATATAGAACCACGAGGAATTTTTTATGTAAATGCTTATATTCCACAGGGATAAAAATGTTCATTTCTCTCGCACTTTTTGAGAATCGAGCATACGCTTGGGCATGAAACACTTATTTCTAAAATTATCATTGCTCTATCGACAATTTCCTATGGAGGACACTTTCCGTTTCCTCCTGAAACACTTTGCTGGTGGCAACGTCCTCTGACAAACAAATGTTTTCGTCTCGGTCTCTCCTCTGAAAAAAACACTTGCTTTAGCGTCTCTGAATCACGCACCAATATCCATGTATCCTCTGATATGTAAATCTTTCTAGCGTCTCTTTCCCCTCTCCATCTACATCGCTTGGTTGTTGCCTGCAGCTGCACCGGCTTGCATGGAGCTCTGGATTCAACTGAACTGACCTGTACCGAATTTCAGACCAAGCGAAAGTACATATCGCGCTGCAGCCCTGTCATCAAATAGTGTTCTTTTCTTTTCTGAAGTGACTACAGGGCGTCGGCTGACCTGGCGCGGTGGTATGACCACCTGCCCCGGCCGGTAGTCTGACTGTTTTACCTGGCAGTCTGACTGTTTGACCCGACGGTCAAACCGTCCAACTCGTCGGCCCGACCGTCTGACCCGGCAGCATACGGTCCTGCGCCGCGGGGAGTGACAATGCGCCGGCGACTAACGAGCCGCGGCTCCGGCCGGCCGTGGGCACCCTTTGTCCGACAGCCGCCCGAGGCGGGGTCATTTCCGAGTCGACGGATGGTCGGGGCAGGGACCGGGAGGAGTCTGTCCCGCCTCGGCACGGATCAGTGCGGCCGTACTCACATGTAAATGAGCGCGGACCACTGCTTTAGCTGTGCGACCGCTGTATGCGTGGAATGCCCATTGTGTATATCGACCTACAATATGTGTCCCGAGCACGGCCCATTTTACGGGGAAATAAATTGTGAACCTCAGCTCGGGCCATACTGGAAGCACTGATTTCTTCGTTCTTTTTACTTGTACGTACATTCTGTTTTGTAGTAGTACGGATCCATACATGCCTCCTTTATCTGAAAATTCAGCTCGGCTAGTTGAAGTGGTGGCTGAGGATTTGGGCGCCCGCCTTCAAACTAACGAGAATGACATGGACCATATGATTGGGGAGAGTAACAAGAATGGCACAGATACTCTGACCTAGTGTCTGTGTTTACTACGTTTGGTAAAAATAAGGTAGGCATATAGCTGCTTTAGTATATTAGGCACTACGTCGTACAGTACGGGTGAGTACAATAGTTTCGGTAGATTGCAGCTGCCGGCTGCGAGATCCATAGGATATAGCTGCTTTAGTAAATTAGGCACTACGTCGTACAGTACGGGTGAGTACAATAGTTTCGGTATAGATTGCAGCTGCCGGCTGCGAGATCCATAGGAGGCGGAACGAGGGGGCACCAGGGCACCGTGCCCCCCCCCCCCTTTTGATTTTGGCATTTTAACATTAGCCCTATGGGCTTTGCATGGAAAGAATGGGACCGAAAGTCGGCAGTGCCCCTTTAATTGAAGGTGCTCCGCCGCCACTGGCGAGGTCTTCCTGGGTTCAGCGTCTCCATGTGTCTGCCCTATCTACATAATACAATTAGCTGGCTTAAACTGTCAAATGTTATATGTCTCTTTTTCTGGCATTCTGTGCCGACTTATTCATACTTGTCCCTTCAGTTTTTTTTTTAGGTTATTAAGGTCATGAGGAAAATCTGCAGCAGATATCCATCAACTCTGCAGCTCGTTAATGCACCAATGCAATTTGAGTAGTTGGCAGTTCTATTCATAGTAATGGGATATCTGTGGGGTTAACTGTGATTTCAGATAGACTCCGCTCTCTTCATTTCGCCACAATCTCGATTTATGAAGAGAAGCCTTCGCAAAACTGGCAACTTTCCACAGTTTAGCAACGGAAAGGCTCATTTGGATTGAATTGGATCTGATTGGATGTCGGTTCGATGCGTGCCGGTTCCGCAATCTACATTAGAGTCTCCGCTCGATGATTTTAAATTGCAGCCAATCTCGCTTCTGATGAACTAGGCATAATGGAAACGCAGTTCTCTGATATTTACCAAAGCGGATTGAAGAATCTACGTACGCTCAGCAGTCGAGATCGTTAAATGCCTTTTGTTATGGCCTAGGAGAGAATGACAAATCCAAAGCACCGACCTGACAAATCGACTTGCTCCGCAACAACCAACGACAATCGAATCTCCTGGGGCATTTTGTCTTTGGCCACATTTTACGGACACCACACGTCCATACTTACCGAGCATTATAGGTATAAGAACGGGTTAACCCGGCAGTTGCTGGGGTATTTCGCCACCCACCGTTTGCTGGGGGGGGGGGGGGGGCGTTAAACGCCCCCAGCCGATAACTCGAGAACCAATAGGCGCAGCGAAACGCACGAGGCGGCAAACAAAAGAACGCGACGAGACGCTTCAGATGAGTACTTTAAAGTTGAATTTTGAGGTCACAGGTCGGGTCAAGGTCAGGTCAAACACCTGAAATCGGGCTTTCAGTAGCATGGACTTCAGGACTTCGCAATTAGCGCCTCTCGTCATAAACTCTGTCAAAACGGTGCACAATCCATCATATAAGGCCTACAAGAGTGTCAGCCCCATGTAGGGGTCAGTCAAGCATAGGTCAGGGTCAAGGTCAGGTCAACCGGGTAGGCACATATCCCCGAAAATCAAAACTGATATTCGCAGCCTGTGACACATGTTTTATGGGTAATTTGGGGCGTAGAACACGATGGTGATATTCATTTTATCATATGTGTACGTATTTGGCTCAAAAAGTTCAATTTAAGAAATGTATGTATCATGGTCGTGAAGTAGTCACGAGAAATTGCCCAGATTCAGATCAAGATTTTGGCAAATGCGAAACGATAATCAATAATCGAAGATAGCTTTTTGATTGTTCATGGTATTGGCAGTCTAATGCCGTTTACGGCATGTCTGTATGTCTATTCTGTGATTTTATATGATTTTTTGAACATATGCCGTTTTTGGTCGAAAACTCAGAAATCATGACGTCACTAAAACCTCGATATCTCAAAATTTTTCCTACCTATTTTTTTGAAATTTTGTCACAATAGACTTCAATCAATTCCCTACAGGTACCCAAAATTTGGCGCGCCTGCGACGCGCCGTTTTTATGCTATGGCCCGGCGAAAAAAGTGGGGGGCGTTTAACGCCCCCCCCCCCCCAGCAACTCGCGGGTTAAAGAAGCTTTGTTTGCCTTTCAGGTATTAGGGGCATGAGCAACCATAAAAGTAGGTAAGTTGGTTTCGTTTTTTCCGAGACAAAAACGTATTTTTCATATACACGACGTCTGTTGAATGACGTTCACACGTAAACCGTTTACTTTTGGAGCCTCGCCCGACGCTATAGCCACATATAGAGACCTGTGTGCAGGCGGCCGGGCCCGGTTCTAGCCGCCTCGAAGCTTGCTGTTTGATATTGATGGGTACCGCCTGCGGTCATTCGTAGTCGTCGCCGTTCCAGGCCAGATGGTCATTCGGTAAGTCAGGTCGGACTGGTTGGCTAGGCTGGCAGGAAGGTAGAAAATTCAAATAAAAATGCTCCTGATCAGCCCAAAGTTCCTAATCGGTGGATGGAAGAGGGTCTGACGGAACCTCCGCATGAGCTAGCGGAACCCCTCTGCCATAAACGCCGCCACTTGCCATGCTGAGGTCGCGCGGTGGACGCACGGCGTGGCGACGACACTCAAATGTCAGCCAGCCCTCACATATCGAAATGCGATGACTTGGTTGCAGGTCACGGCACAGCGCAGTTCACAGCTTACTGATGCTAGTTCCAACATATTCCAGAAGCAAATAGAAATGCTTCTTGGGCTCTGTACTCTGTAGCGACACGCAGTTGGTGCCGTTCGAAAGAGCGTCGAAAAGTATGAATTAATTACTTCGGTTATTTTAGGCATGGTCAAAGGTCAGGTGACCAGAATTCATCCAAGGTGGAATTTTAATATTTCGACATTGTTTGTCCAATCGGCACGTTATCCCTAAGTGAACGTATTTACATAAAGAACATACAGCGCCGCGGAGATACGACATACGATAGTTCACTCACAGCTCTTCCGCTAAAATGTCTCACTCCCTAGTCTTGATCAATGGCAACGCTTCCAGCACCTACTAGGAGCAAAAACGGTCAATACTTTTGACGTTTTGGTGAAAACTTTTATCCAAAACATTTGCCATAAAGCCGGTAGGTGCGTAGATAATTGATTCACCCACCATCGTATTTTCTCGTCGAAAACCGTCGAATGAACCATTATTTATCAACCTCACGAGACATCCAATCCAATCTGAGACAGGTTAGCTAAATATTTGACTGAGGGTCTATGGTCAAACTCATGACTTGGCCTGAAAAGATCACATCCTACATGTCTATAGGTATGTCAATATGTATCGGTGAGCGTAGTGTTTCTGAAAAAGTCTATACAAAGTTATTCCTGTTTCTGCCGAAGAACTGATGGCGAACTTCGTATACTAAACGATGTCTGGTGGAAATGTTGTGCAAAACAGGTGCAATTCATTTTCCGCCATTCACTTCTTACCTAGACTGTTCGTATAGTGAGATTGATCTGACCCTAGGTCTCTATTTACTTTTTTACACTTATGTGCGAAAAAGACATAGCATGCGGTGTATAAAAAGGCAGCACCATACGCCCCAGGTTTTCGAGATGTTCCCGGAAAACCGTACAGAGGTGTTCCCGGACACCTCACACCCCCTCCCCTCACCCACCAGCGCGCGATCTAAATAGCGTCGTACCTTGACGCGTGAGACAGGTTGGACAGCTCAGTCTGTCGGCACCAGCAGCACCTCCGACTCACAATCAGCACGGGTAACGCACCAGTTCGGCCAGTCGAGGACTAACTAGTCCCCAACCGGCAACACAAGCCCACCACGGACCCGCACGCACCCCATGCCGCACCGTCCGCAGCCGTCACTGCCGACGGATGCCGCTCCGACGACTCCGACGATCCGGCGCGTTCGCGCTGCCCCCTGCCGGTCACACACTGTCCAACCGCGGCGACATGACCCGTCCATCGACCAAAACGGCTACTTCAAACCAACGACATCACTTATACATACTCCACGAAGCGCTGGGTTTTGAAAGTTAATCCATTGGAACTGGAAGTGAAGTAAGTGGCTCTGTACCTTTTACCAATTTACAAAAAGCTGCACCTGCCCTACTTCAGGTAAGGTCAACCCGGCGTTCGATGTCTCTCGGACGATGAAGATTCTACGTCGTCTGGCCAATCAAGTTCCAGAACCGCAGCCGAGCCCCCGCTGACCTTGAACGGGATTGGCCGGACGACGTAGAATCTTTGCCGTCCGAGAGACATCGAACGCGGGGCAAACCAATTTTGTCGACAAATGTGCTGTTTTCATCATAATCCGTTCCAATGCCAGGTTGATTGTGTGCTAACTGTACATGTGAATATCACCAGTATAGCGCCTTTTGGGGCGACTAACGGAGCGAGCGAGGGGGTGAGTCTTGCAAGTGCGAAATTTCGAGGGGTACCTCCAATTGACTTGTGCACGGCACCCTACTGACCGGTCTCTAGCGATGTGCCAAATTTGAGCACAATCGGCCCAGCCGTTCTCGAGATCTGGGAGCGGCACCCTGCACGTGCGCACGTGCAAAATGGGTCCCAACTGACTTGTGCACGGCACCCTACTAACTGGTCCCTAACCGTGTACCAAATTTGAGCGCCATCGGTCCAGCCGTTCTCGAGATCTGGAAACGACACCTGCACGTGCGCACGTGCGGCAGCACCCCAACTCTGGCACATGGATATGCAGTGCCTAGTGGGTGCCTACCTACATGCCAACTTTCAGCGCAATCGGCCAAGTAGTTACCGAGATATTGCAACAATTACAAAACTGACACCTCTTCGTTTTGCACGTGGCACGTGCACAAGGGGTCACCCACATGCATCGGGAATAGTCCAATACGTGGTAGAAGGAATGAAGCTACCCTACAAAAAGTACCGCATGTAAATCGGTCAAGTGGTTGCTGACATATAAGCCTCGCAAAAGCGTCCGCACGGCCGGCGCTCATACTCAGAAATTTCCGTTAATCTAAGGAAAGACTACGCTCGCTTCGCTCGCTCCGTAATTATCCATCTCACCCTCACCATTATCTTGCCGCCTATCTCGACGTTGCGTGACACCATTCCGGCCGAGGGGAAAATTTCCCGGTTAAACTTTGATATAACTGGGAACATTTGAATTTGAACTGAACTCACCTCGAGTTTTCTTTAAGAATCACCTAAGGTTAGATCGGTCATAACTCATAAGGCCTCGCAATTAAAGGCAATTGAATGGGTGAAAATGTTGGCATTTTCGACCTTGTGAGACACATCACTAAGGTTAAGCACAAACCAAATTGCGACCAAATTGGGCGAGCGTGTTATGAAAACCGCCAATGAGCCCAAAGGGTACGCCGAATCGAATGATATGCAACACTATCTCATTCAACCAGCTTGCTGGCCTGTGCGGCTTTCAACTCTTCTTTACATGAAGGTGACGCCCAAGTTGACCTTCCCTATATTTTTTTTTTGCGACGTTATCGATAAAAACCAGACCACGACCTTGGAATTATCGACATGTCCACTGGGGTCATCGGTTGACCTAAGACCTTAAAATCAGGCATTAGTCTCCGCGTCACGTAACGGTGCACATGCGCTTTTTCGTAACGCTCAACAAGGAGAAAAACAGGGCAGATGGGAGTACCCGGCCCCCTGGACCGAAAAGTGGATAAAACCGAAAGGTTCGGCGAATCTTAGCTTCAAGAGTGAAGAGCATAATATAAGCTATGGCTGAAATCAGCACATCCGAAAACAAAACATTACAAAGTACTCTGTTTTATTTCTTACAGTGGCATACAGTTCAATTCAAAACAGGTCTTCCTCCACTGCCCTAATCATTCATTTACGATCGTCATCACTCACATCGATGTGTCCGTTCTGTCGAAACGCACACACGCAAACCCACTTGCCAAAACTATCAGTTCACGCGTTATCGTACTGCACCAATGTGACTGCGGGGACTAGTGGGTCGCACTGGCGTTCCGTTCTCTGCGCTATGCCGACTTTCCGTCCGATTCGGACTGGTCTGGTCGTTGACTGAGATGCTCCGGTAGACTCTCTCGAGCGTGCTGTGGAAACACGGTCCGGGGTTAGTATGTGGGTCAGCTAGGGGTCATCAGTGGGTCAGTCAGGGGTCGTCAGTGGGTCAGTCAGGGGTCAGTCGGCAGTCAGTGGGTAGTGGGTAGCGGTGACACATCGCTGCACGGGACCGGCCCAGTCCTGGCACGGGGCCGGCCCCTCGAGCTCCACCCGAGGAGAGACCAGTCGCTCCCAGCCGCGGCCCGAGGAGGGGCCGGCCAGCCGCGCCGCCAGGCCGACACATTGGCCACTTAGTGTCGACTCGCGTTAGCGTGCCGGTGCGACGGGTACCGATCAATCGGCCGACTCTCTTCTGTATTCGGCGCGGCACGGCCGGGCGTGCTGGGAGCACCGCTACACGGCGAGACGGAGCTGAAGTGGAGCACATGTTGACAGAGCGGCGGTCCCGAGGGCCGGATGGCGGTGTGCCGTAACGGGACACAAACACCAACAACAAATGCATGATATTCCATGTCCAATATTTCTCCTCTCGTCTCAGCCTCTAATGCTGTCGATCGAATGTTTTCAATTGTCGACCGCCGCATGCAATCTCTATTTAAATAAAGCCGGAGAAATGACACAAATTATTTGAGATTCCGATGCTTCTCTTATCACACGTTGCGTTTTGTCTGTAGACCTAATGACCATATATGCTGGGGGTTCTGAGTCGTATACTTATTCCACTGGTTTAATATCTGCTGTCCTAGAAACTCGTAAAGCAGCCGTTTGAAGCACCCGCAGACTATAACAAACTGATAAGAGCGCGCCAAAAGATTAAGGCAGTGGTTTATTTGAACCACTGATCTACAGTGCCGGCTAGACGCCATAAGCGGTTCTGGCGGCGATTTGGTGTCGTCACTGGCCCGAAATGGCCGCATTAGCATCGATCAGTGGCCGCGAGTGTTGTCCGAGCCATTGACTTCTTCGATCAAACATGGTGACAAATGGAGCAGCGCTGACGGGGATTTCCACCCCCACCGCGGCGGCGGGCCTCACTGAGCCGTGAGACCACTGGTCAGAGCCAACCACCGTGGCAAGACTACCGCTCCTCGGAGCTGTAAACCACCAATCACTTTCCTCCAGGCCACCCACCCATCATGTCGACCCGTCCACGGTCTGCGGCAGCCGCGCTCCCAGCACGAACCACACGTGTCGGGAAGTGGTAACTTTTCTGAAAATTAAGAGTCGGAAAATGAGCGTGAATGGTTTACAAGCGCATTCTTATCATTGGCACCGACTCATCAAAACTTAGTAGCATTATCTGAATGAATGTCAAAAAAGCATCAAATTGGGAAATCCTTGAAGAAGTGCGAGCGAGTTCTCGATGTCTGACAAATCATGATGAATATCATATCTGAATGGGTTTCGATTGCAGAAACAATACAAAGCCAGGGACACTGCTCTCTGGTGGACGGCACAGGGAATAAACAATTCTGTCGCTGACTGACCCGTGAGACCTTCATGGCGATACCCTCCGGCAGCATCCGCTGTGTGTACTCGAGGTAGGTGTCGGCCGTGCTGCCCGTCAGTCGCAGCAGCTCCAGAACTCGGAAATAGGTGCGCGCCTCGTACTGCACCTTGTGCTTGGCGAAAATGTGCACCGACTTGAGCAGCGAGAGTCGCTGGTAGTGACGCGGCGGCTCCCACCTGGCGGCAGAGGCGGGCTCGTCACACACTATACAGACTTAACAAACATTGCCTCCATAAATGTGGATAATAATTACATCACAATATCAATAAAGACAGTCACTAACGGCAGTTTTCATCGTCCAGTCACTGCGGGTGAAAATGAAAAAGTAAACCCCCTGTCGAAGCCCGATCACTTTAGGGGGACGCTTTGCAACTTCTGTGATTTATACGGGTATCTGAATGCACACAACGCATGTCTCTCTTCAATAATGGAGGAAAAACTCGGGGTATGACCCTGTCAATTATGACTCATTCGCGTAAATTTTTCATAAAACCGCATTGGCAAATTGAGTTGTAATTGGTGATAGGGGTACGACCGTTATAAGTGGAGGCAAACTAACTATGATGATATTTTGCTACGATGTGAACAGCAAAAGGAACTGTTTCCACGTCGTCGGTCGTTCAGGCTGATTTACTTTGCTAATAAATAATATGGGTCCATTATATGTTATCGCTTCCCTAATGGTAGTGAAAACGAACAAAATAATACTGCAAATTAACAAAATAATACAGGCTTTTGCCCAGGAGGCTGGACGAGTTATGTTCAACAGTCGATAAATATTAGCGGACGCCTAGCGCCGTTCATCATCATCAGACCTGGAAGAACGTCCAAAACAGATAGCGAACGGCCCTGGCTAGTGACTGCTCTTATTTATGTGACAGCAGACAAACCGCAAACGATGCACATGGTCGCTGGCTGACCCATGAGGAGACGCACTGTCTTCAGCAATGTCAGCTCGTGAAGCGCCTAGTCTTTGTATGTTGTGCGAGAAACAAGATGTTTTAGGTTGAGTTTTACACTGATTAAGAGCCTTGTTGGCATCAATGGCGAAACCGCAGTAGGTGGACGATGACGCCACTCCGGCGTCCCCATGCTGTAGTCCACCCACAACAAGGCATGGATAACAGTTCGAATTTCCCAACGGATACAGAGTCTTTTACCATGAGTTGTTACGAGGAACGCGGAACGGGCACGCCGCAGTGAGAACTCGTGTGCCTGAACATCCAGACATTTAAATATGGTAACCCGATGCGGGGCCGATCCTCCGATTTGGCCGTGTGATCAATACCACTGGAGAGTTCGAGCCAGTGCGGACGACGCCAACGGCTCTAACTTTTCCGACAACGGGTGGCTCCTCCGCTCGAGTCTGGCGACCGAGCCACGCGGCACCCATCCTCGGCCGGCACCGTCCAGCAGAGTTCATGCATACGTGATCACAGTCCGCCCGGGCCGTCAGCGAGCCGCAGCAGCGGTCTCAGCAGCGCGAGACTTCACCCCGACCGCGCAAAAAAAAACGACCACTGACACACACAGCAAACCGTGGCACCTGTCACCACATAACGACACGACGAACCGTAATATGAATTATTACTATGGGCTGGATCTCTTTAGTGCCCTGGGTTGGATAATGGATACCGTGTTAAAATACAACGCATCAAATAAACCTCCGCAATAATAAGCGTCGGTAAATTCGGTAAATCGGTCAATCAGCGAATATTCATAACGTATGCATTTCCAAGGCAAAGAAAGATGTCTGTGCAACGTACTACCGACTGCGAAGGACTATTTAATTGAAGAACTAGTGGCTAAGCATCACGGTCATGTCTACTGGTCCAGAGAGAGACCAACCAGGGCAGAAGGGTGTGTGTGTGTGTGGGGGGGGGGGGGTTACGCCACTCACAGTTTGCCGGTGGTAACGCCCAGATGCCGCGCCGCCTGCTGCAGGAACGTCACGTACGAGTCGAGCACCGCCGGATCGTGGGCGCGCAGCTCGAGCTCCAGTCGCGAGAAGAGCAGGTCGGGCCGCTGGCGCCGGGTGGGGTCCGCCGGCACCTGCAGGCCGCGCGCCGCCGGCGCCTGATGACGCACACCGACCGTCACATCAAGGTCATCAAGAGTCACACAAATATTGGCATCCTAGCCAAACACACTACAGTAAAGACAGTGCTGTGAATGCCTCACATATGGGAGAAAGGGAAGCAGGTTAATTCAATTTTCTCTCAGGTGCAAAGCTTATTGGAGCAATGGACCAAATAAAAAGGTGTGTAACCCTGATTTATAGTTAGGTAGGTATACCTTTTTTTTAATATTTTTGTTGCCCGACCCGGGCTTTTGTCGTTAGTAGCACACATTCATACTGGGTTAGTACACTATATACACGGCAGTGGTACGAAGCGTTTTCGGCACCCGCTACGCGGGACAGCCTTGACCGCACGCTTCCTGTCACGTACCCCAGGTGGCACCGCACACGCTGGGGCTATCCCGATTTCTCGGGCCCGGCAGGTCAGAGGGCTGCTCCGGGACATGAAGCGAGGCCGTGCCCTCGGGACATGTCACCGGACCGAAGGATCTGTTTAAAGGCGGATCAGGCCCGTGTACCTGCGGCCGGGGGCGCTGGTTGGCACAGCGTTAATCCCCACGACCGAGCGAACACTCCCCAGTTACTGCCATCTCCTGGGTAGGAGCCGGCCGAGGAAAACGCTGCCAGAGGTCAGCTTTGATCCAAGGACCTGCCACACCAAACGTGAACGCACTTGCCAACTGCGCCACAAGGGTGGTATTAGGTAGGTATACCACTTACCCTGAATCCAGAACTGCATATGTTTTGAAAATTAGCCTTGGAAAGGCAACTACTTCCCAACTGTATAAGCCTTATTCTGCTCATTCTGAAGAAAACTAAATGACAGTATATGTACAATTAAAGGCTTTAACACTGAAATATGTAAGATCATCGAAATCAGCAGTTTCCTTTTCTAGCTTATTATTCCTTGTTCATGTTGTTCAGCTGTGGAAAAGATCACACCAAATTCCAAAATATCATCAACTCATGTGGCACCATCACATAGGGATAAATAGCAACTAGCATCACTTCAGCAGAGCCTGTCCAATGACAACATAAGGGCATACCTATTTAGTAGTTTGCTAGGTAGGCTAAAATTGAATCAACCAGCAAGACTGTGTCCCTCACTGGATTTATCATGCAGGTGAAGGTCTGCAAACCTGAGTTTTTCAACCCCATGACAGTGTCTTCAAGTTTCAAGAATCCTCGCTCACAAATAGTGATATTCAAACTGCCATTAACTTATCACATCTCATATTGAATTGGTGAGAACAGCATCTACAATGAAATCTCCTGATCAGCCATCAAGAGCTGTTTGACTGAAATAGGTAAGAACAATATGAATTGAGAAGAAAACTTGTAGGTGGCTAGTGCACTGTGCAGTGCACATGTAATCTAATACATAGTACATCACGGTACACCCCATAAGTCAAATTTTGAGCGATAGTGAAGTTGAGTGGTATTTCAGAAAGTTCACACTCATGACCATGGAAGCATGTTGCTAATAAAATCATAGGATGGATTTTGAACACTGAAGACACTCCAGTTGGAGTTACAGTTCAAGCAGTAGCGGCGGAACACCTTCAATTAAAGGGACCCTCCCACCTTAACATTAGATTTGAGTTGAGATAGCCAAAATGGGGTCCCTGGCTCACAATTACCGGTTTCGGCACTCACAACATCGAGAAATGCCTTAAATCGGAAATATTGAATTTCAAAATTGCAGCATTTTGATTCAGAGGGGCTAATGCTTAGGAATACCCCTCTGAATGTGTGACGTCAGCGCAAATATCTAACGATTTTTAAATGTTTGACTAAAACGTTTTGTAGCACGCGGTGGTATATGCTATTTGCGCGCAACATCTGCCGCAAACGCCGCACTTCTAAAATAAAGTCGCTAGAAACAGCGGAGATCCAAAAAAAAGTAAACAAAAGTAAAAGTCTAATATCTTGAAAACCGGTGAATATTTTTCGGTGAAATTTGGTAGATATTCGTTTTCGCTCTTTCTGAACCGAGCGACATCACTTTCATGCCAATTCATAAACTTTTTTGAAGGTGGGAGGGTCCCTTTAAGGGGGGTACTGCCGACTTTTGGTCCCATTTTTTCCCTAATGTTAACATGCTAATGTTAACATGCCAAAATCAAAGGGGGCACGGTGCCCTGGTGCCCTCCCCGTTCCTCCGCCTGAGTTCAAGTTCAAGTTGAAAACTGGTACCCGAATGCAAGGTCCAGTGGGGCAGCTGAAATTTAAGCCCACTTTAGTGAACTGGAGTTGTATACATTCCCATTGAATTGTATAAAATTGAGCTGTTTAGTTGTAGCTGCATTGAGCTACCATCCAATCCAAATGCAACTCAACTTCAACAACACTTCGTAATTTCAAGCCATTACAATTAGTCAGGCAATTTCTCCTTTCGAATAATCCAAGGGTGATTGTGATACAATGAAAGTGCTCATGAGGTACTGAAATTAATTTGTAAAACGATTATTTTGCCATCTCCACCACAACCCACAAATTGAAAATATCATATGATATGATATCAGCAACCACGCTGTAATATCCAAATATCCACCAATATCGCCCAAAATCACCCAATCTGCCTAACGCGCCACTAATGTCATACGGTCGCCATTTTTGAGTTTGTATGCAGAGTCTGTTCAAAAAACGCTACCAGCTTAAAATGAAGACCAACTTCACGCATACGTCATCATGGAAAAAATGCATTTATTTTAGATAATGCCAATATTTCTTTTTTGAAAACACCCACTCCAAGTTCCAAAACTGTTCCTGATTCTTAAGAATAGTTATTCAACACCTATCTTGCGGGTACTTTTGCTTTTTACAACTAACATCTCATTCCTTTCTCAATCTCCATTCTAGCATGAGCAGTTTTTGCACAGGGTGCAGAACAAATTATGAATAAATTGAGCACTTTTGTGTGCGCCTTGTCATTGTACTCAAATTGTACTTACACGCGGGCTTGCACGCGGGATCAAAACGCGGGACGCTGGCAATTTTGCATCCTTTGCATATAGGTTCATTTTAGGTTATATTTGCTTGCCTTGGCATTGATATTGTGAATCACTGTTGACAATAAGGTCCTATATACCGCTGACATGGAGGGACTTAGGTCGGAAGTCAGTCAGAAAATTAAGAAAGCGATTCAGGCGAAGCTTCTCGAGCTCGGCGTAACTGTTGGTAAGTTGTGACCGCCATCCGGGTTAAGGTGATTTTCAAGTTAAATCAAGTGAAGTACGGCAGAACAGTTCATGGCCAAGAAACGGCAAATTGTTTCATGCTTTTATCCAGCTCACAAAACCTTAATTAATTAGTTATGCTGGTGTTCAGGTCACTAGGCTCAGTCAGTTTGGTACCAATGCCTTGCTATACCTAGGTTTCTATTGTCTAATATTGGGTAGTCATAAAACAGGCATTACAGTTGTTTTTCCAACCAAGGAGAGGCACTTTACCCAAAGATGCTTTCTAATAAAACTAAACCAAACCTAACCAATCCTGACCTAACCTTACCAGTTACCAGTTACGTACAAACTACGTACAACCTACAAGCTAAAACCTGCTACCTTAAACCTACAACCTACAACCTAACCTACAGTGCCTCTGGTTGGAAAAAGCGAGTGTGATGCCTGCTTTACTACTACCTAATTTTGTGACCATGTAAATCTTACAAAGTGGGTACCTACCTAAGTGGTAAATGACCAAAGTGTTTACATGTTTACCCTGCTACATAGATAGGTACTTACTGAGGCACATGACAATGCTGATGTACCAGGAAGTTACAGAATAATCTATATTTCAGATGATGCCTTACCTGACTACATTATGGTGTTGGTGGTCAACAAGAAGTCTAAAGAGCAAATGGAAAATGATCTTGTGCTTTTCCTACA
Organism: Amphibalanus amphitrite; assembly: GCF_019059575.1. Classification (NCBI taxonomy): domain Eukaryota; kingdom Metazoa; phylum Arthropoda; class Thecostraca; order Balanomorpha; family Balanidae; genus Amphibalanus; species Amphibalanus amphitrite. Next base: position 148,958 of record NW_024882887.1, read on the forward strand.
AGGGAAGACAACTGCTTTTGTGGAATGGCTGGCTCAGATCCTTGGGAGACTTCAGACTATGAGTATGCAGGCAAAAGGTTTGTTTGCAAGGTTATTGGAAATTTCAATGAATATGAAAATAATGAATGTGAAAATAATAGGCATCTGACTGTCCTTTTGTTATTTTTTGGCACTAATACTACTCTGAGGACACTAGCATCACTTGGATATGTGGCACTAATAGCACATGTAAATCAGTCTTGATTCATAGTGTTGAACATCCAGGGAAAATCATCAAGTTTTAATGCTATACTAAAATGTAATGAAAATGCCTGCCATTTCAGAGAGGGCGGCCAGCAGTGGAGGCAGGAGACCGGTCGCAGCACCCGGCTCTGGCTGCAGTGCTGATAAACGCTCGCCACCGCCTGAGGAGCAGCCAGCGGAGAAGAAAATACGTCTCGACCCACCGCCGGAGCAGGGGAGCCCTGTTCAGCAGTCGGCCTCACCGGACCGGCAAGAGGCGGCACCAGACCGTAAATCGACGTCACCAGACCGTAAATCGACGTCACCAGACCGTAAATCGACATCACCAGACCGTCAGCCGACGTCACCGGACCGCCAGCCGGCGTCACCAGATCGAAAATCGACGTCACCGGACCGAAAATCGACGACACCGGACCGCCAGTCAGAGCCGGCGTCTAACGATGCTAGTACAAATGGCCTTCCTCGTGACTGTCAACCGCGCCCAGATGAATCGCCGTCTCGCCATTCCAACTCGAGTGCCTCTCCGGCACACCAGGGCTCGGAGTCTGCCGCCGCCGCTTCAGCCGTCTCCAGGCAGTCTAGGTCACGTGATTCGTCCAAGTCGCGACGGTCCGAGTCACGTGGCACGTCCGAGTCTGAACGGTCTCCGTCGCGTGATACTTCAGGACCTCGACGATCCAAGTCACGAGACAGCTTAAAATCCCGTCAATCTGAGTCACGTGATACATCTAGGTCTCGATCTGAGTCACGCGACACGTCCAGATCCAAACGGTCCCAGTCACATGACAATTCCGGATCCAAACGATCTCAGTCAAGTGACAAATCCAGAGCTAAACGATCCCAATCACGTGACAAATCCAGAGCTAAACGGTCCCAGTCACGTGAAAAATCCAGGTCTCGGCGATCTCAGTCACGTGATACATCCAGCTCTCGATCTGAATCAAGTGACTCATCCAGGTCTGGATCTGAATCAAGTAACACATCGAAGTCTCGACGATCCGAGTCGAGTGGTACGTCCGGGTCAGACCGGTCTAGGTCACGTGACTCTTCCAGTTCTGGGCGATCCAAGTCGCGTGACACGTCCGGCTCCAGTCGGTCGGTCTCTCCAACACAGCCCAGGTCGAAGGGATCACCCAGTCGAAGTTCCAAAGTCACCGAGCCGCCCGCGCGCGATGGGGCCAGCTCTGCCGACAGTGACGGCGCGGCGGGCCGGCGGCGGCGTCATCCGCGCATCTCGTTCCTGTCGACTGATGACGGGCCTTCGGGCCGGGCCCGCTCGAACGGTAACGGTGAGTGCTGCCATCTGCCCCTGCGACGGGGTGTAATTCTGACTACCCTCCTGACCGGGTCTGGGTGTGTAGGTGTATCACGGGTCTCGGGACTGGACATAGCCGGGTTGTGTCATCGGGAAACGTTCTATAGGTAAACACTTTTCAGGTGTATGGTTGGGTCTTTTGGCATTTGTAGATTGTCTGTCTGTCCGTTTTTCGCTGCTCCATTTATGCCCCTGTCGACTACTATGAACGTCAAACCCCTTGAGACCCCACTTTTTTGCGATAATTTTTAAAGCGTCAAATTTCGTTGACAATATTATGGCAATGTATGTTTCAGAACCTGCCGAAACTTTTATTACTAAGGTATTTTGACGCCAAACGATTATGGAAGGTACTTCTCATTCACTCGTAATGCTAAGGTCAATTCGGGCCCGGGCAGAGGCTTGCGCTCGGCCACACTCGAGCCCCGCCACCAGCGCCAGCTGCCCTAAATGCAATCTACCAGCGCCCGCTACCGCTACCAACTACCGCCCACCATCAAGCCTGAATGGAGCGAGAGACGCGAGTGACCGGTCGCCGGGCAAGGAGCGCCGGAGGGGTAGGGCGGAGCTTAGCGCTGACGTCATTACGTGGCTCCGCCTCATGAGCGCGTAGCCTCTACCCAAACAGCAGATTCGTTCCGTGAAATTTAACATTACGAGTGAATGAGAAGTACCTTTCATAATCGTTTGGCGTCAAAATACCTTAGTAATAAAAGTTTCGGCAGGTTCTGAAACACACATTGCCAGAATATTGTCAACGAGAGTTGACGCATTTAAAAATTATCGCAAAAAAGTGGGGTCTCAAGGGGTTTGACGTCCATAGTAGTCTGCTGTTCCATTTATGTATCTGACTGCTGTCCTCACCGGCGCGCCGTCCGCTGCCACAGGCCCTCCAAGAGTACCGCCACCGCACGATGTACCGACCACCGCCGCCGCCGGAGGACGGATCATCAACCTGCGAGAGGAGTCGACGTTCCCGCCGGCTGGACGGTCCTCCGAGCGGGTTAGTGAGGAGGAGGAGGAGCGGGTCAATGGGAGTCAGGATGGATCAGTTGGTGCCAGAACCGAGTCAATGGGAGCCAGGATCGAGTCAGTGGGAGCCAGGATCGAGTCAGTGGGAGCCAGGATCGAGTCAGTGGGAGCCAGGATCGAGTCAGTGGGAGTCAGGATCGAGTCAATGGGAGCCAAAAACGAGTCAACGGGAGCCATGATCGAGTCAATGGGAGCCAGGGGATCAGTGGGAGCCAGGACAGAAAAGTGGGAGCCAGGACCGAGTCAGTGGAAGCCAGACATGGGAGCCAGGGTGGGTAAATGACAGCCAGGACGGGTAAGTGGGACCCAAAACAGGTCAGTGGAGTCAGAACCGAGTCAGTGGGAGCCATGAAGTGTCAGTGGAAGTCAATGTCCACGCCTGCCTGTGTTGTAATCAGCCTATAACTATGATATTTGTATATATTTGTCATGGTTAGAAATGCCAAGTGTTCGTTGCTCAGTTTTATTGGTTTGAGACGCATTCGTGCTGTGGTCCTGCTCGTTATGTACTCGTTGTATGCGGTGTAGCCGCACTGAGCCCGCTGTCTGTGCTCGCTGTGTGCAGGCCCGGCATGGCGGTCGGCCGCGGACGGCGGAGGGCGGGGCGCGCGGGCCGCGGTCGGCCGTCCGGCGCTCGTCTGCCGCTGACGACTCGGACGGAGAGGCCGAGGGACGGCCGGCGCCGGCCGTGGCCAGCACGGTGCGCGTGACGGACCGGCCGCGGCCGCCGGCCCACCTGCTGCCCCGGCCCGACATCCTGGTGCGCGCCATGACGGATGCGCGGCGCTCGACCAGCGGCGCGCCGGGACCGGGGCAGACCGGCCGTCGGCGCCGCCGCCGCAGTGGGGCCGGCCGGCCGCCGGCTGCTGGGCCAGGTGCCGACAAACAGGTGAGGAAACCCTGACACTGGTCCTGGGGGCGAGCGTAGCGTCAGCCTGCTGTAGTCTAGGTGCATGCCATTTTCTCTGTCACTTGTTACGGAACGAGCGAAGCGAGCGGAGTCTTTCCTTAGATTAACGGAAATTTCTGAGTATGAGCGGCCGGTCGGCCGGTCGGCCGGCCGGCCGTGCGGACGCTTTTGCGAGGCTTATATCTCAGCAACCACTTGACCGATTTACATGCGGTAATTTTTGTAGAGTAGCTTCATTCCTTCTACCAAGTATTGAACTATTCCCGATGCATGTGGGTGACCCCTTACGCACGTGCCACGTGCAAAACGAAGAGGTGTAAGTTTTGTAATTGTTGCAATATCTGGGTAACTACCATGGGTGTAGTTTTCCAAAAATCATTGGGGGTGCTCAATAGCTTTCAGAAAGGCCTGGCATTCCATAGTTTTTGTAGTATTTTTTTAGCTGTTCTTTTTTACTGTAGCCATTAGGCATCATGCAAGAAATGATGTTAAATCGGTTCGAGAGCTTGTTTTAATAGCGCCACTGTAAAACAATTTTGGCTCACCCAATGCATTAACCCGCGCGGGGCTGGGGTCTCCACTCTCCAGCCGAACGCGTGGGGCTGGGGAAGATAAATTTTACCCCCCTGTTATCTCCCGAACTATTGGTCCGATTTGGAAAATTCAAACGCCAATCGAAAGATCTCATCACGATAGCTAAAAACATGCACTTAATTTAAAGTTTGAGGTCAAGGTCAAGGTCAGGTCAAGGGTACAAATTGCAAGTTTCTACAGTATCGGCCTTGCACCGTAGTTGCCGAAGAATGGAGTCATGGACTGAGATTGATTGCCCAAAACGTGTTTGGGCCTGACCTTGGCCATAAGTTTGGCAGGCCAGGTTTTGTACTGGACCATTTTGAGTCAACTTTGAGAAATACATAACGTACAACGGTGGTAAAATCGTTGCTATAGGTATAACACAGTTTACCCGCTCCGGGTGTGAGGGAGGGGTGTGGGGCAATGAGTGCACTGACGTGGCGCCCTCGAAGGGCCGGTATGGGATTAAAGCTCAGCTACACTAAGGGCTTGTGTGGTGCCTTCAGTTATCGGTGGCATCCTCAGAATCACCGGCGTAGGGCCTTCAGAGCCGCCGGTAAGGGAGGCACCGGTGTGGGGCCGCCATGCAGGTGCCGGTGTGGGCGATCAGAGGTGCTAGTGTGATTCTCTCAGAGGCGCCGATGAGGGTCCTTCTTACAGGCGTTGCTCCGGGCCCTCATAGACGCTGGTGTAGAGCCGTTACAGACGGGTGTGGGGCCTTTAGAGCTGCTGACACGAACTCTCTAGGTACAAGCCGGCAGGGGGTCTCAGTGACCGGCAAGGGGTCCTTATTAGGCCGGCAGAAGAAGTCCTGCGGGGTCCTAAGAGACCGGCATGGTACTGTCAGACGCCGGTGGGGCCCTCAGGGTCACCGTTGTGGTGCCCTCAAGTCACCAGTGGGTGGCCTTTAGATGCACAGGTGTTGACTGTTGGGTCCTCAGAGCCGCCGATATAGGGCTTTAATAGGCACTGGTGTAGAAACTCAGTTGGGGGTGTGAAACCCTCAGAGACACCGGTGTGGGCCCTCATAGGCACCGATGAGGGCCCCCACAGTTGTCGTTATGGGGCCCTCAGAAAAATAAGTGTGGGACCATCACAGGTGGGAAAAGTCCCTAGAACTTTCCCTCATTGGCCGGTAAGACCTCTCAGAGGCCAGTAAAGGCTGAAGCAGACTCTTTCCGCGTTCAGGAAATCGCATGCGAGAGCCTATTCAAAAACATTGTAATTCCTCTCGCATCAATCGCTCGCGGGAGGTGCGTGCGATTGATGCGAGCGTGCTTCCATGTATTTGAATAGGCTCTCGCATGCGATTTCCTGACTGCGGAAAGAGTCTGTTTCAGGCTTAACGGGCCTTTGGAGACCACCGAGGTGTCCTTAAAAGCCGCAAGAGGCCCTCAGAAGTCGGCGTGGGGCCCTTATGGAGACCTTAGTGTGGCTATTTAGGGCCCATGAGGTGCTCTAAAGAGCCCCACAGGGCCCTTCTGAGTAGAAATATGGCCATCGTTAACCCTCAGCGGTCAAATGGCGCCGCAGGGCCTCGCAGGGCCTCCGTGATGAGGTACATCGAACTGTTTTATATGCATCATGTCAGGTATTTTAGGCTCGCCCCCCCCCCCCCAACTTGAAAATCGTTCCCGGGCCCCTGATAATATCAGATGTAATGTTAACACAAATATCATGCATCTTAATTTGTGGTGATTTATTCAATGTATATTCTCTTAGTCACTGAATTGAGTAAGCATAGTATTTGCATGATTCACTGGGCTCATTACAGTACTAGGAGATGGACATTCTGATTATTGAGGGCCTTGAGTCAGCTGGGAATGTTTTGAGGAGGCTGGGGGTGCTTTAAGAAGGCAGGGGGTGCTGAGCTCAGGATTGGGGGTGCTTGAGCACCCACAAAGAGATATAAAGTTACGCTTATGGTAACTACTTAGCCGATTGCGCTGAAAGTTGGCATGTAGGTAGGCACCCAATAGGCACTGTATATCCATGTGCCAGAGTTTGGGTGCTGCTGCACGTGCGCACGTGCAGGGGTCGTTTCCAGATCTCGAGAACGGCTCGACCGATTGCGCTCAAATTTGGTACACAATTAGGGACCGGTTAGGGTGCCGTGCAAAAGTCAGTTGGGACCCATTTTCCACGTGCGCACGTGTAGGGTGCCGCTTCCAGATCTCGAGAACGGCTGGGCCGATTGTGCTGAAATTTGGCACATCGTTAGAGACCGGTTAGTAGTGTGTCGTGCACAAATCAGTTGGAGATGGCCCCTCGCAATTTCGCACGTGCAAGGCCCACTCTCTCGCTCGCTCCGTTAGTCGCCCCGAAAGGCGTTATACTGGTATATGATTTTATGTATTGTAACTATTGCATGCACTTTGAATACATCAAAGTAGGAAATTTAGGTGCACGCACAACAATGATGCAACTATATTTTTTTATTAATTTGTAAAAAAAAACGAGTGGTTTCTCTGAAGCTTCCCATTCTTGGAATGCTCATGAGCCGTGCTGTTTGGTTGACATGTCAGGTTTAGTGTCCTCACCAGTTACAAATTAAATTAAATATATACGGCGTGTTTTATGACTGGCGAGTGACAGCGCCAGCCTCCTGTAACTGACACAGACCAGACACGACCCAGCCGCGGCGTTTGTTTGTGGTGGGCGGGTGTGTGACCTCCGCCCCCCCCCCCCTCCTCCCCCAGGCAGGGTCGTTCGCTGGTGATCTGAGAGCTAAGCTGCGAGCCGTACGACAGGGCGACTCTGCGCGCCCGGCCGGCGGCCGGCGGCGGCGGCGACGCTGACCGCTGCTTCAGCTCGTCTTTCAGTGAGGTCGGTCCGTGCCCGGCACCCCATACCGGCACAGGCGGCACACGACCGCTGCACACCATTGGGCCACAGCATCTGTGGCTAATTCATGTACATTCACGCTAGTGTTATTTCGGAGATGTCAAATAAAAAGTGATAACGATCAACACACGTTTGACAATGTTTATCATTGCTTCACTTGCTAGTTTGAAGGGATGACTCGACAAAAAATTAGTTTAGTCTGTCCTCGTAGTATTATGGCCCCACCCCTTTCGGTAAACACTACTGTTTATTGCTCTTCACAACACCAGAATATCCCATTTCCGAAGGCTTCCGTGTTTGTTTTTCTCCAGAAATTGTAATCTGGCATGCTGCTACGTGTCAGAACCAGTAGACCGCCAACATAGCTGATGCTCAAAGCATATACTCTGGTGTCAAATGACAAGGGTGGGCCCAAAGCCACCGAGCGTTGAGAAACAACAACGTGCGTCTGGATACCGTCAAGCGTGTGATCCCACGATGTGGAGTGCACGCTGGACGCTTGGAGTACGTACGCTAGGCTGTCACGCAGGAACTCTAATTCATGGGAACTCAGGCTGATGGCCACGAATGTACCGATTGTCGGCAGTATCCTGTGATTTAACAGTTAGTGATCATGCTTCTCACTTAGAAAGTGGAGTGGGCTGCGGCATTAGAAAATAGCGTCCCAACGTACGACTACGTTGGGAGATTGAATATGCGCCTCCAAACATGGGACTATGGGGAGCGGCTTGCTCGGATAGTCAACGGGAAAATATGGCTGTTGAAAAAGGTGACACAGATAGCTGGTAAGCTTGGTTCAGTGCGAAAGCTGCAAAAGGCGTTGCATTTTAATCATTTTATTCATGAAGGAGACCTTTCTTGAACAGGAGTACTCTTATCACTACACTATACCCAGCATCATGGGGAGTACAAGAGTCCCATAGGAACGTTTAATGATTAGGTACCCGTGAATATGGCAAAGGACTCTCTGACGACCGCCAGCTAATATTCAGAGCCTTTGGAGTGCTGCTTCTGTATGCCCAGCCGGCCATGAACTCAGCAACTGCTGTATCGGCCATAAACTCAGCAGCCGCAGGGGTCGGCCCAGCCGGGCATAAACTCAGCAGTTGCTATCAGCTCAGCCGGCCATGAACTCAGCAGCAGTGCTGCTGCTGTGCGCGCAGTCGTTCATAAACTCAGGAGCCTTTGTGCGCCTAGCCGGCCATGAATTCAGCAGCCGCAGCAGTCGGCCCAACCGGCCATAAACTCAGCAGCTGGCTTGGGCTCCACCGCCGTGGGACAGACGTTCATCCAATATTCCTTCGTAGATCTGAAAAACAGGGATATCGTTGTAAAGATATAAATTCAGCCATCTTTATCTGTGATGACTGATGACATTATCACAGACCACAGTGCCTACTATGTTGTGTGGCAAATGCTCGCGCAAACGTTTTGTTGTAAGTTCATAGCGTGCAAACTTTGGCTGATTTAAGTCGTGATGAAGTTGTTCTTAATGTTACGTATCTGGACAGAATCGGATGGCATCAACTGTAACTCCCCGTCAACTAATTGTGCTGGAATCGCTGTGGGACGACCGTCTCCCTGTGGACGGACCTCTTTGCCACCTCCGGGTCGTCGTTATTGGCGAGCTCCGGGGCCCAGCCGCCGCTGTGCGAGGCCAGAGGCGCGACACCGCCGGCTTCCTCCTGCAGTTCCTCGGCCATCGCCCTGAAACGGGGCCCAGCTAGCTGAGCACAGTGAGCTCAAACAGGGCCACATTACTGAATACAGTGATCCCAAACTGGGCCGCATAGCCGAGCACAGCGTGCCCAAACGGGACCGAAGCTCAAATTACTGAATACAGCGAGCCCAAGCAGGGCCGCACAGCTGTTTGCTGAAATAAGACCCCCATACCCGAGGGCAACACATACCTGCTCAGGCTGGATTAACAATCTACATAGGAGAACACAACAAAGCCTTGCTCAAACCGTAAAAGTTTCACTCAGACTCGTGCGCCCACGTTCTGGCGCCGCTTTGATGCTCCTGTGGATGCTCGCGGTCAGTGCTCTGGTAATACCTGATGTGGTAAACGGTACTGTAGCAGCAGCCGCCGATGTAGCGCACGCCTTCCTTGTAGGCCTCGCGAGCGAAGGCCCTCGCCTCGAGCCGGTTCATGACGTGCGGCTCCATGGCTGCCGGACCGCGGGAGGGGTGGGCGGAAAGAGATCACAATAAACGGGGTCGTGTTGTGGCCTTTTGAGATAGGCTCGCTCCCGCAGGTGTCATTTGAGATAAGTAGAGGAGACTGGGGCAAAGCCCGAAAGCCCCAATAAACCATGTCAAGAGCGTAGAGACCGAAGCGAAGTGGCCACCCCGCGTTTTAGCCCGCCATACTAGCGTCAGCTCCAGCTTATGGTTGCCGATAACAGTTATCTTTGCGGCCGTTCGAATGAGTCATACCGGGGTTTCCAGCCCGTCGTCATTATTCCGTGACAAATGGATAGGCATTTTGCCCAGGTTATTCATCTTATTTTCCCAATATTCTTACGCTTTTTGAATGGTGGACCGTATCTTCGCGCCAGTTGGCGTGGGGGCGGGCGTTCTCACCGAGGGGCCAGCCGGGCAGGTGGTGTGCCTCCGTCCCGTCGTCGGGTGTCTTCAGACCGTTAGGCTGAACGATCAGCGGGCGGCTCAGGCCGGCCGATTCCAGAGCGAGCCGCATGCGCCGAATCGTGGCCAGAGCGTTACGTGGACCCACCGCGCAGTTCATACCAACTGTCCATGGAAGATAAGGGTAAATACGTAGACATAACCGAAATCACGAGCTGCCAGCAAGCCTCAGACCGATATCGAGTATCTGATACCGGGCATAAACACCGTGCTACTACAGGTGATAGGGACAAGCTGAAAAGAAAAATGCGTATCAATGATAATGTTGTCAGTTATCTGGTTTCCAACTACCAGCTATCCGTGTATCCGCACGTCTGGCGACAATACGACACAATAACATGGTTTCCAACTACCAGCTATCCGTGTATCCGCACGTCTGGCGACAATACGACACAATAACAAAGAGGTTCGACTCAGTAGTTTGTCAGTGAGGTTGAGCATGCAGCAGGTAAAATTAAAGGTCAGCTCAAGGGCTCCTGATCGGCTACTAGTTCTATTGCTGCCTCATCAGACCTCCGCGCGTCACGCGGCAGCTGGTGAGACCCTCCGTCCTGGGATCGCGGGTCGGCGGGAGGCTCACCGACGTCGGCGCCTGCGCTGGCCATCCTCAGCGCGCACTGTTCGGGCGACACGCCGTTGCGGTCGCCGCGCGTGCCGATCGTCATACAGGCGACCACCGGCAGGCCGGTGCTGCGGCCGGCCGCAATCGCCAGCTCCATTTCACGGATGTCAAACAGCCACTGGGCGGCACACGAGGGGCGCGTCCCGGTGTGTCATACATCCGTGGCGGCGGTCTGACCTACGGTCAGTGGGCTATGGACGGTTCTACTGCATAGGTATAGTTCTCTGTACAACGGCATATGCCAAGTTTTTATCAATCACATCTAGGTATAAACAAAAATACCCTCCACATTAATAGGTACTGCTTGATGGGAAGAAAACAAAACGAAAATACTGCGGTACTCACCTCACAAACGATGAAGTCCACGCCTTCTTCCATGATGGGTTTCAGCTGTTGTTTGTAGTCGGCAATGACGTCATCGTCCGAGGCGCCGCTCTCGAACACGGGTGTGGCTGTCAGGGAGGCCGAGATGAGCTGGTCGCCCTCCTCCGCCACCTCCCGAGCCAGCCTGCCGACGGCCGACTGACCTCAGACTGATAGACTGATCTCGGACAGACGTAGGTACTGATGTCAGACAGACGAACTGATCTAAGGCAGACGGACTGACTGATGTCAGACTGATAGACTGATCTCAGACAGACGGACTGATCTCAGACTAATAGACTGCTGATGTCGGACAGACGGACTGATCTCAGACAGACGGACTGATGTTAAACTGATAGACTGATGTCAGACAGACGAACTGAGGTCGGACAGACGGACTGACATCATACAGACGAACTGCCGGCGGCGAACTGATCTCACAGACGGACTTCCGACGGCGGACTGGTGTCAGACAGACGCACTGGACTCAGGCAGACAAAACAGACAGACCAGACAGGCCAACAGACAGATGAGGATGCGATCCGATGCCTTTTGCGTGGGGGGAGATTCAACGTGAGTAGCATCTGATAGGTATCTCCATCCCGGATCTGGCAATGAAGGAATATACACAGGTACACATGCAGCTGTAGGTACCTGCACGCCGCGCGGTTGATCTCCTCCACGGTGCAGTCGAGGCCGCGCTCTTTCATCTTCTGGTCGTTGGAGTAGAAGTTGAGCGCCTGAAGCACGCCGGCGCCTGCCCTGGCAAACTCCCGGTGCAGCTCTCGCACTGCGACCCAGTACAGTGTTAGTGGTAGTGGTAGTCATACCGAGTAATCAAGTAACTTACAGTGTTAACGGTAGTCACACAGAGTAACCGAGTGGCGAGTAGTGTCCGCGGCGCTCACACCGAGTAACCAAGTACCTTTCAGTGTTAACGGTAGTCACACCGAATAACCCAGTACAGACAGCGGCAGTCGCCGGATTGTTGCCTAACGGACGGGGCCAGGTCACCGTGCAGTGGACCCACCTGCTGACGGGTGCTGGACACACACCTCGGGCGTCCATATGCCGGTAATCGCGTATCCTCGTCTGCACATTTCCGACATCATGCCTCCGTCGCCGATCACCACGCCATCCTGAAGACGCTCCAGAAGACCCTGATCGACGACGGTTTAAAAAGTGTAAAAAAAGTTCTGCCGCAAGCGTTGTCTCATTAACCCGCGCGCATGACAGGGATATTTTCCAAACACGGTTGACTGGGGAGAGGAGGGGGGAGGGCTCTACAGAACCCCTTTCTATGCTTATCTCAGGCAGCTTTTGCCAAATTGTCAGGGAACTCTTGTGTCAGGGAAAACTGTTGTGCCGATTGTCAGAATTTCTAAATCTACGGTGTAACATAACCCTTGAAAATTGTCTGACGAAACCTAATTTTATTGATCTCGAGGTCACCGGTGCCGTCACGGTCAAAGCAAAAATTATCAAAATTTCGGCTTTTTCACAGTTTGAGCTCTGGACGCCTGCAGTGCTTACCAGTCTCATCAAGCTCATTTTTGGTTTACACATTCCTAAATATAGGTATGCCTAAAATGCCCTGGGGGTACCAAACTTGTACTTCGAATTTTTCAGATCAAGGCTAAGTCAGCCTAGGTCACATAAACTTTATATCATGCATGGGTCACGTGACACATGTTTTATGGTCCATTTCGGCCATAAAACAATGACCCCAATAGGATGCGAATTAAAACATACTTACCTTTTTGGCGTTTGACGTTGAGCTCCCGGGCATCCTGCACCTTCTTGAAGAACACCTGGAAATTGGAATACCTAGTGGTAATGTAGTAAAAATTGAAAATAGTATTGGGTTTGATTGGATATTTTTTCTGATGTCAAATGATTAAAACTGATATAAATTTATTTCTATTAAAAAAGTTGATGACTAGAGGGACCTCACTTGATGAAATACACTAGCGAATTTAGACTCTCAGCCAGCCAGCACGCAAGGGGCGAAATTGGCGATAGTACGGAGACCTCGTGCCTCACCTTGCCAGTGACGGGCCCCCTGAGCGAAAAATAATCGCTTAAGTTTGAAAGAAGTTACTCGTTTAGTCCTAACGATTGTTTTTGACACCTTACTACCTTTTTTATAAATTATCGGGTGTGGCCGAAAACGTCCCTTCCCGCATCATGGCGAAGGTGACAGAGACTTCCACCCGGGCGGGAGCGGTGAGTAAGGAGGCATGCTCAGCAGCATGCGCATGTACCTCTAACCGCCCACTAAGGAAGATGTCAATATGGACTTAGGATAGGTAGGTGCTGCCGTGAAGTGATAGGTGAAAATGATTTTTACCCGCAGGCTTCACCCACCTTCCTTGCAGCGAAGCTGTCGACGTCGTGTGCCAGTGCTGTCTATGAGTCGGCCGTCGCGTTGTGCCTTCTGGGCTCATGGTCTCTCGCCCGTTCCGGACCACTGATCGGACACCCCGTGCGCATGCGCCTCACAAACGGCGGCCAGTTATAAATATACAACTCGGGTCTGAGGCCCCAGGCTATAGCGGCGATATTGCCAGGACGCTGCAGCCTGTTGTTTACAGTGATCTCTATTCTCTAGTCCATTATCCCGCACCGTGCTGAGCTGTACGACCCCCCCCCCCGTTATTTCGCAAGCGCCGCCGGTTTAACCTTCACCCCAGTGGGGGGGGGGGGGGTCATATGTTACCACCCTGTCGCGTTTTTTGTGTGTGAATAAAAAACGCGCCGCGCCGCTTGGAGTAGCTTTTTGTACAGTCCACAGCAGAAGTAATGTGGGGTTTCAGTCATGGGTATGTTCTGCTTCTGAAGCTTATGAACGATTAACCAGACTACAATGAAACTTTGAATGTAGCTTATATGTATCGTCACCCTTGCAGCTGCAACTTTAGCTATTGACATCTTCTTTTCGATCACTCCGCATTAAACAATCGCCAGTCAAAGCCAACCGTTGAGATTGGTAAAACCCTACATTACTTTAGCGTTGGGCTGTACATCAATTTTGGACAATGTGTGAAATTTTTAACCCCAGGTCATGTCAGGTCAGGTCACCAGATCAAGTTAACTGACCAAGCCTAAAACAGTTTGCAATCATGTCCAGCCTGCAGTGTTTGTCAGAAAGGTTTTAAACTTGGTGAATTGCATGATGTTATGGGCGCCTATAATTTGTATACCTATCTCGGATTTTTTATATCCGTGACCTAAGGTCAGGCCAGTTCCGTGACCTTACCATTATAAGTCAATAGAGAAAATGAAAATGCCTCTAGACCCGTGTGTACGCATAGGAACAGTCCAAATATTTCAGAATCACAATCATTTGGACCACCCGTGACGACCAATGTGTCTTTTTTTCCTGATAGCCTCTAGAAAGGTCATCCGAGGTCATTTGAGGCTACAAACATATTTTTACCAATAACTCTCGATTGGAAAGAGATAGGACGCTGGGGATGACCTTATTGTGTTTGTCTTCTTGGGACGCATCGAATGATATGCAACATGACCTTTTCCGATCAGGTCATGACCTTGACCTGAGGTCAAATTTTCAAGTTGACCTTTCAAGGTCAAATTATAGTTCATTCGACGCGTCTCGGCGAGAGGAACACGATTATGGCAATAGAAATGTCTTGGCTCTTTTAAGTCAAAAGTTATTGTCGAAAAACACTTCGTAAAAACAGCTATTTTTGGAGTTTTTGCCCTCTGGAGGCTAAACCGTTGACCTGAGGTCAATTCTGATGATAATCTTATCAAAAGAAGAGTTCAAAAGCTATCGATTGCTTTTCCATGTGTTTTTCTAGCTATCATAGTTCCCGAGATAAATGCATGTTTTCTGAAAATTATAATGACATTGGCAAATTTTGACCTTTGATGACCTCCAGTGACCCCAATATTGCTCTAAGATGAAAAATGACGGGAATACTTTCAAACGTACGCATTGAGAGCTATCGACTTCATTTACCGCGTCTTTCTAGCCCTCTTAGTTTTTGAGTTAGAGGTGGGTGGTAACATATGCTCCCCCCCCCCCCCACTAGGGCGAAGTTGGCTGAGACCACCACTGGGGCGCGGGTTAAGATTGAGTATCATCGGCTTCCTCTCATGACGGGCAGCACGCTCGTTTTTCTGCGAAGCTCTAGCTCGATCAGGGGCCAAACGCGAGGGGGGGGTCGGGTACCACCCCACCCCCCTTGTGCCGTCGAAGGACGCAAAATGGCCTATGCCGGCGAGGGTTAACCCTCGGGCCCGACCGGGTTAGTGACCTTCTGAATGACCTGCATACGTAACAATAATGACAAGTTGCTTCAAGCAAAAACACCTCTCTCAAATGAAGATACTTGACAATTTTGCGCATCGCGCAAACTGTACATACCTGCTCCAGTTTATTGACAAGTCTCTCATTAATAAATATTCACTTTACACAAGCACCAAACATTCAGCGGATTACACAAGTCAATTGAAGAGTGCTAAGTTCTGAGAGGGTGGCAGAGTGTACACTGTATCACGCTTGGTACCGATAGGGTGGGTGTATCACGCTCAGTACTGAGAGAGTGGCAGGGTGTATCACACAGACGGGAAGAGACGTACGTAGTACGCACGACAGCGCGACGGCATCGGAAGGGACCGCGCCTTCAGCACGGGTCCAGGGTCTAATAGTTGGTATGAACCATCGGGCACCGACGCCATCTCTCAGGCTTCGGATCCGCAACAAGGCTGGCAGCTTTCGTCCGTTTTGAAGCACACTGACATGCAATGTAAAGGCTAACTATCACTATCTGCCAGGTGAACCATCGTCAATGCTAAAAGTAAAGAAGCTTCATTCCCGGTGCAACAATAAAATGCAGGTTCTAGTACTACTCATAAGGTGCACCTTAGCTCAGCTCTGTCTAAGCGCATCTCAGTCAATGCCACAGTCCTTTATTGTTATCACTCGGTAGTCGGCAGCCTTCATGCTACGACCACTACACTGGTCCCTGGCGTTTGATATTCTCGTCACATTCACGCTACCCGTCGGTCGGCAGCACCTACCCACGAATCGTCACACGAGGCCACCTCAAGTGGTGACACCCCCGTACGGAGTGTCTGAATACGCCGCTGCGTAGCGCTGGTTGAACGACTTCCTTAGGGAGCCCCAGAAACCGGTGGTCTTCGTCCGGTATGCGTTGGCGTAGTTGTTGACGTTGATGCGGCTGGGATCGAGGGGGCTGCTGCTGCGCTCACTGTCCGCAGCCGGACACGGGCCGAGTGCGCGCTCGTCACGACGTTGACGCCACCTGCAGAACGCCATCAGCCCTACGAAGATGAGGAGGGCGCAGCCGCCGACCGCGCCGCTGGCGATCACGGCGTGCCGCACGGCCGGACT
Organism: Amphibalanus amphitrite; assembly: GCF_019059575.1. NCBI lineage: Eukaryota > Metazoa > Arthropoda > Thecostraca > Balanomorpha > Balanidae > Amphibalanus > Amphibalanus amphitrite. The sequence goes on from NW_024882887.1 coordinate 164,895, forward strand.
GATGCCGCCGCTCGGCGGAGACAGCTCGATGTCGAAGACAGTCGAGTCCACCTGGTGCTGGCCCTCTCCGCCACCACCGCCGGCCGCCGCCCACATGGCCTCTGTCTCCTGGTTGATCCGCTCGAAGAGCTCGTCGTGCGGCAGCACGGTGGGCAGTGCTGGCTGAGGTTTGTGGTCGGATAGTGGTGGTGTGTCCAGCCGACGCGGAGGGTCGCCGATTGGCGCCGGTGGCAGTAGGGTGACCGGGCGGCCGTAGATGGCCGGTGCCGGCGAGAGAAGTCGGATGCCCGGCTGAGTGTCGCGCTGTTGGTCATCGTCATCCTCTCCCAGTGGCACAGACAGTGTCATCGGCTCATCCGGGTCTCCTTGGGCGCCAGGAAACGATGTGGATGTGGTCGGTGTATATGAAGAGGTGGCAGGAACTGCTGTGGTGGTGCGTAGCGACGCACGCCAGCCTACGCCATTGTATTCTTCGAGAATGGCGGTCACGTTACCCCCGCCAGAGATAAACTGTTTGAGCGTCTGCTTTCTTATGCCAAGGATCTCCTTAAGGCTATAAATTTTGCCACTGACATCGGCTTGTGGTTTGATTGTAGACAGTTCTTCGATGGCATCGTCTTCAGTGTCAGGAGAGGGCGTTGCAGAATTATATTCCAGAAGCAACTGCTTGACGTCACCGCCCCTTGCCAGAAACTCGGGCAGCGAGACCTGCTTCTGTTCGAGAATCTCCGCCAGACTCCACTGCTTCGGCCGCCGAGGGGCCGACTCTGTCCCAGGGTTGACAGCGTTTTCCAGTGGACTTCGGTCAGAAGGCAGCTGTTTCTCACCACCCGACGAGACTCCGGCTTCCTTGTGATGTTTCTCGTCTGGCTGGTATTCGTACGGGAGCTGTGCACTAGACTGAGCTCCAGAAGGGCGCCGAACCTGGGGGTCTACTTGGTCTGTCCGTGCGGTCGTCGGGGTCGGCGCAAGCGTCTCATCCGTCACCGGGATAGGACGGCCCTCTCGTCTGGCACGCAGTCGATCTATAATCGCCATCACGTCTGCCATTGTGTAGTCGCTTCTCAGAAAGGCGGCCAGGCTCTGACCGGACTCTACGAGCATTTCTGCCAGACTGAACGGCTGGATTGCTGACCGCACCTCGTCCAGTGATGGGGACGCGGTGGCTGCTGCGCCTGCGTCGGTGCTTGGGTTGGGTACCACCTCGAAAGAGGAACTAGTGGTCGCCTGCGTGGAAGAGGAAACTGGCCTAGTGATGCGCTGTGTGGAAGTGAAGGGTGAACTTTCCTGGCTGGTTCTAGTCTCGTCGGTCGGTGGAGACGAAGGCTTTGTCACAGCGGACTGAGTACTGGTGACTGGAGCCCCATTCCCGAAGCGGTAGAACTTTGAGAAGGTTGGTCGTGACTGCAGACGTGGGATGGGTTTTCTAGTGCTTTTCTTTGGTTCCCGGTCGAAGTCCGTGGGCATTGTAGAAGACTCATCAAGCTGGTCATTGCTGTGTTCCTCAGAGGAATGAGTTGAAACTGAGCTTGCTCCTTCCGTAACAATGTTGTCACGGTATGTGTATGGAGCAGCATTTTGTTTTGTTGTTAGGATGGTTGGCGCTGACGTTGTCGCATGCTCAACAGGTGTTGCTAGATCCTGGCTCATAGCGGTGGACAATCCGTCGACCAGCTCCGATATTGAATCCTCAGTTGACCGTACTGTAGGGACCTGTACTTCTGGCTCTGTAGTTGAGACAATGTTGGGAAGCGTTGTCTGAGTATCATCATATTTTGTCATTCCCACCAGGTCATTGTACGCGGTTTCTGTTGCAATAGTTGAGAACTGCTGATCAACGTTGGCCTGGTTCATATCATCCACGTCCTGTTGATCGTTAGGGGCTGCGGTTGATGTCACCGAAGTCTGTTGATAACTGTCTGGCATCAACTCTCTAACCATACCGCCCTTGTGATGAGGGGCATCGATGTCGTCTGTCATTCCAAGCTGATCGTCAGAATACGCAACTGCTTCTGTCATGTCAATCTGTTCATTGGAAGTGTCTGCGTGCCCATGATTTGTTAGATCGAGCTCGCCATCAGAAGAATCAGTCGCTGCGTCCATTTGGAAGTGATAGTCAGGAGAGCTTGTCACAGTATCTGCCCCGTCCTGCTCACTGCCCGCGAACTCTGGGAAATTCGAGAAGAGGTACAGACTTGAAGGAGTCGGCGCAGAGCTGCTGGTGAGCTCTGGTGCTCCTATTCTGTAAGGATGGCTCGTCACTGATGCAGTCGATTGGCTGATGCCCCGTGGCGCCTCCTCTTCCGTGTCTTGATCCTCACTGTACGTCACGGTAGCTGCTTCAGTTGACGATTCACTTGTGCTCAGAGGCGCGATACCTGATTTCGTGTCCATCAATACCGGTTGCCTTGTTTGGTCGACGTGTGATAAATCACCATCGCCTAGACTGCTTTCAGAGGTTGACCGAACAATGCCTAGCTCTCCTCGTTTTGTGGTTGATATTGTTTCGTCAGCAGGGTTTCCTGGCGAATATAGCACAGTTGTAGCAGTGCTCGGATCGATAGTGGTCGCAGCACTCGGCATATCAAATGCTGACTCGTCGTTGTTAGCAGCAGCGTCAATATTTGTTTTTGAATACGGTAGTCCGTTTTCTACAGACGTAAAACCATTGATCGACGCCTCAGTTGTCAATGGTAGCTCTGTGTCATCGTCGTAGAGCTCAAAATCATCATATGCAGCGTAATCAATGTCATTGGTTACTTTTGCTGTCGAAGTAGCTGGCGTTGAAGTGACCTCTGCTTCATGGAATATTTCTTGGAGAACTTCCCCAACAACATCGTCTATCAACCCACCGTACGGTGACGGCTTGTCGTTCCAGTAACCATTCTTCTCGTGTGAAGAAGAGGCTTCTGTGCTAGCTTCCGTCACCGCAGGCACAGCCTCAACGACGTCAGTACTGTGCGAGCTAGTGACGCCAATATACTCATCATCTTTGTCGTGACTTGTTTCGAAGTACATCTCCTCCACCTTTCTTTTGGAGCCAGGTATACTCTCCTCAAAGACATTGGCTTGTCTTTCCGATCCAGCCATCTTCTGGCCGGATGTCGTTTTTCTTGATTGAGTGTCGTGGGGCTGGTCGATTCGCCTGGACTCTGCACCTCTCCTGCGGCCCGGTTTTTGCAGCCCTCTGCGTGAGAGCGCGTCCTCCAACTCTGTCGCTTTAGTAGTGCTATAATCATCAGACTCCATCCTCTCAGGGTATGCAGCTTCCTCATGCTCCGTGATGGCAGTAGAGACGACATCCTCCCGCTCTGTACTGCTAGAAGGGGTGATGGTTCTTGTTCTGTGACCCCAGCAGAGACTGTGTCCTCCGGCTCCGTCGTTGCGGCAGTGGCCATCTTCACCGGCCTTCTGGTTACCGCTGCTGGCCGGAGCTCCATGAACTCTGCGTTGTGATCGTACCAGACGTAGTCTCGCTAAGTATCAATGATGTCTTCTTCACCATGAGCCTCTGAAGCTAATGGTGATTTAGAAGTCGCCGGGAAGGCGAGGGGTACGTCCACATTGCTTAGATCATCAGTCTCATAGTCGTAGTAGTCGTAATATGCATCATCGTATTGGAGAGAGTCTTCGTCTGCGCTCTCGATGGTAGGCCATACGATCTTGTTAAGCTCTGCGAGTCTTTCATCAGACAGCTCTTCTTTCTCTGCGTTTACCTGACCGACGTCACCTTCTACGGCTTGTTGCGCTGTGTTAGCTTCCGTGACACCGACAGAGTCTGTAGTGGAGTCACTGTCAGAGACTGTGCCAATCATCTCTGGACCCGTAGATTCTGTGCTTGCAGAGTCCGTAGCCGACTCGTCCTCGCGACCTCCGAAGGGTCGACCCAGCGGAACCCTTATGACATCCTTGGAACTCAGCGGTGCGCGGCTCACCTGGGATTCGTATCTGTGCCGCCTGTGGACGACAGGAAGTGTTTTCAGGTCGTCCTCTTGTGCGCCCAGGCCGTTCCCTGACTCAGTCAGCAGAGCTGAGAGCGCCGCCAGCTCAGCAGCTACATGGACAGGCGAGTGGGGCTCGTAGGTCGCTGGAACACCTGCTGATCCCCAAGTTTCCCTGGCGGGCAGACGGGTGCGCTCGACGACGTTCACCGCCGGCGGACTGGCGGTTTCTGCAGTCTCCGGCGTGGTACGCATACCCTCCGATGCGCCTGGCCCGGCGTCGTACCGCTCGCCGTCGTCATACTGAGTGGTCTTTTGGCCGTATTCGGTGGGGGTTTCGGGTCCCGCTGCATCCTCTCGTTCCGTCGCCCCCAGCGCGGCTGCCGCCTGGCTGGCAGCTGCTGCACCCAGTGCCAGCTGAGCGTAGTGGGCGGACGGCCGCAGGCCCCACCCGTCCGGCTGATCGCTACGCCGCTCGCCAGGGTTTGTCGCGCGTGTGACTGGGTGTGTCACGCTGCCCCGGCCGGTGTTCGTCGTCCTTGGCCGCCAGGGCCGCCGCGCTGGCTCGGTGGGGGAGCGGCAGAGGCCTGCCTCGGTCGCTCGGTGGCCGGTTGGTCATCAAACCACGGTGTTGGCCGGGGTCCTGAGCGGTTGTCTGACGCACCGCCGCCGCCCGCTCTGCGGCTCCTGTCGTCTGGTTGGGCTCGGAGCCGGCCGCATCCGTAAGTCTGTACCTAGCTGTGAGCCGGCCGCCGGTCTCTCTGGAGGGAACGCCTGCTGGTGCTGGAGCCCTGCCGGTCCGTCGGCGCGACGAATACCTCCGGGCTGCGACCTCTCTGACGCTGATCGGTCGGGTCCCCTCCAGTTCTGGACATCGGGCGCTTCTGCTGGTGCGCTGGACGACGGCAGCGCCCCTGGTGGCGGCCGAGGGTACCACTGGTACTGCTGGCGCTCGCGGGACGGCGAGAAGCGCAGGCTGGGCAGGCGGCCGGCGTGCGGTGCCGTTAGGTGTGAGAGCACGGGTGGCGGCGGTATCCGGCGACGCTGCCCGCTCGGCCGGGGGTCGGCCAGATACAGGGGCCGAGAACTGCTGCTCTCCGGTCTGCGGACACACAGGAACAGTGTCACTGAGAGCGGCAGAATAGTCACTATTGGCGGCACAATGGTCACTAGGGGCGACACACTGGTCACTATGGGCGGCACAATGGTCACGAAGGGCGGCAGACCGGTCATTAAGGGCGGCACACCGGTCACTAGTACTACATAAGAGCGACAGACTGACAACTAAGGGTGACAGACTGGTCACCAAGGGCGGCAGACTGGTCACTTGTTGGACGGCAGTTGTTACTTATAGCGACAGACTGGTCACTAAGGGTGGCACACTGATCACTGACGGCAGACTGGTCAAGGGCCGCAGTCTGGTCAATAAGGTCGACAGACTGATCACTGAGGGCGACAGATTAAGTGACAGAAGACTGGTCACTAAAGACGGAACACCGAACGGACACTATGTGCGGCAGACTGGTCACTAGGGGCGACGTGATGCCAAAGACACATTAGCTCCTATGTTTTTGGATAATTTGACCAACGTTAATCATTGGTGGTGAAAGGTGTCCGGATTTGGCATTATCAGTCATCATTAGTATCGCCGTAAATGCCTAGTCGCCTACCCCTACGTTTTTATGAGGAGAAGAAAGCTCCACTTGACAAATGAAACAAACAGAGTTGTTTGTAGTAATCATGCTGCTACAGACTGTTCTTTACACATGATGATAGACAAAACTGACGCTCATTTGTGTTTGGATGTCATTTGGGAGAGCGTTGTCGCCCCCCCCTCCCCAGACAGCCCGCTGCCCCGGCCCATTATAAGCCCAAAGCTTCCGCTGCCTCGCACGCCGTCACCCTCCAATCTATGCAAAGCACCTGGTCGCAGCGTGCGTGATAGGGAGCACAGCAGCCGCCGACACTGAAAGTCAGTCGTATGCAAACGAAACTGGGCCAATGTAAATCCGGCGGATGGGAACCGGTGCCGCGCCGGCCGGCCGGTATACGGGAGCCGTGCCTGCGGCCGTCCGCGGCACTGGCTCATCTACTGTGGTATCGGGGCGGCAGAGTGTTGCAGAGGTGGGTGTAAATACCTGTCTGCCGGCGACCTCCTCCTCCAGGGCGGCCAGCTCTGCCGCGTGCTCCGCGAGGACTCCTGAGCCAGCATCTGTCGACCGGGAGACGGGGTTAGTGACAGCTGTATTAGTGAGGCGGGAGGGTATAGGAGATTTATGGAGACGGGAAGCGGGAGCGAACAGACACTTTTACGAGGGAAGGCTCAGAGTTCAAACAGCTCTGAGCCATGTGCGGATAATTGAGATGGGCAGTGCCAGATTATTGACAACTGCACCAATGGCGGACAGCATGGAGCCGCTTGATGAAGCAAGATTAGATGACAGCTAACCATATTTGCCTACATAGGTACACCAAACAAAATGATCATCCAGCCACGATCACGTGATGATTAACCCGGCAGGCGGTGGGCCTACCAGCCACCTTCCGCGCGGTGGAGGGGGGGGCATTTTTTGCCCCCCCCCCCGTATCTCCGAAACTACTGGACGGATCCGAAAAATTCAAACGGCGTTCGATAGCCCTGTCAAATTTGTTGAAGGAAACCAAATTTCATTGACCTCGGGGTCACCGATGACGTCACAGGTCAGGTCAAAGATAAAATGTTTCACCGTTCACGGGGCTTCTAGGGAAAGCGCTATAACACCGAGGCGCTATAACATTTTTTGGCGCTATAACACCAAAATTCGAAAAAACGAAATAGCAGTTTTGTAGCCCTTTTGATTCTACACCTTTTATGTCTGTAACATTTTTCTGTATCTCTAAAGCTGTAGGCCTGACAGCTCTTCCCGCGAAACCTTTTTTTTGGGTCGAAAATGGCAAAAATGACGTCACTCTGACGTCATTAGCGGCCAACCTATCATAGCCTTTAGAAAAAATTTTGGTCACCATGTGCGCTAGCTGCTCACGGGAGGGTACTGAAAGTTTGGTGACGATCGGCGCAGCGGTTCTCGAGATATATTGAAAAAACTAAAGGGGGGGGCAAAAATGCCCCCCCCCCACCACCGCCTGGAAGGTTAAAATATCTAATATACGCATACACTAGCTGATAAGGCGTGCACAGCGTGTCCGCTACAATGCAATAGAGTGGAGCCGAGTAATCCCCAGTTTTCGAGTAGTTTTAGTATGTAGTAGTAGTTTTCTAGTCTTACCTCCCCGTCAAACTGGACGTTGACCTGCGCTGTGACGACCGCGACTGACATCAGGAAACCGATCCAGACCAGACCAGACACCGACTCGGGCACGCCCCTGCCGAACAGATGAAACAGCATCGGCCACCAGTCAACTGCATGGCGCAACAGCCGGACGGTGCAAAACGAAATGGGTCAGTATCATGTGTCATGACATAGGACAGGTTTAGTAAGTCTTCCCACTTATTTTCTTTACAGTGCTATACAGTGTTCACTATTCACAGCTATAAAATCCGCATGAAGGATGTGTACGGTATTGAGATCAAATGTCACCAAAAGCACTATTAGGTAAGTGTAGGTATTTGGTATGCATTGGGGCACGTTACCCACGCTCTACGGGGCAAGCTGAGGGTCTAAACTCCCCTGTCTTTCTCCTCGAAACCTAAAAATGTCGAATTAGCCATTAATCTTATAGTACCTTTTCCCATATCACTGCAACAGTGAGATTGTCCGGGGCTATTCGCACATTTCACGGTACCTCCATGACGTTTTGTACGGCACCGATCAGTGCGCCTAATCTAATCACATATAACGGCTTTAAATATTTGCAATAACCCGCGCCGGGCCGGGGGGTGTTTGTCTGTTTGAACACCCCCTCCCCTGCGGTTTTTCGCCTAATCACATATAACGGCTTTAAAGGGACCCTCCCACCTTAACATTAGTTTTGAGTTGAGATAGCCAAATTGGTGGCCATGGCCTGAAAATACCGGTTTGGGCATTCACAACATCGAAAAATGCTTTAATTCGGAGATATGGAATTTCAAACTTGCAGTTTTCGGATTCTAAGGGGCTAATGCATTGGTATGCCCCCTTAGAATTTGTGACGTCAGCGGAGATCTAACGATTTTTAAATCTTTTACTAAAACGTTTGGCAGCACGCGGTGGTATATGCTGCTTTGCGCGCAACAAATGCCGCACTTTCAAATAAAGTCGCTAGGAACAGCGGAGATCCCAAAAAGTAAACAAAAGTAAAAGTCTAATATCTTGAAAACCGGTGAATTTTTTCGATGAAATTTGGTAGATATTCATTTTTGCTCTTTCTGAACCGAGCGACATCATTTTCATGCCAATTCATTAACTTTTTTGAAGGTGGGAGGGTCCCTTTAAAATATTTGCAATAACCCGCGCGGGCCGGGGATGTTTGTCTGTTTGAACACCCCCCCCCCTGCGGTTTTTCGCAGATATCTCAAAAACGGCGGCGCTCCGCGCCGCTGTTTTTGGCACACCTCTTCGTGCATCTTTTCCGCACATGTTGTGAAAATTTCAGACCCAGGTCGCCTTAGGTCAGGTCACCAGGTTACGCCAAGTGACCTCACCTCGGAAAAAATAAGAATGCTCGTCATAGCTACACTGATTGATCGATTGCCTTGAAACTTTCAGCGATTGATAAGAGCAACATTATCAATAAAATGTTCATCTCGGAATTTTGATATCGGTGACCTAAGGTCAGGTCAATTTTGCGGCTCTCCATTATAGGTCAATGGGAGAAAATTGAAAAGCGTCTGTTTTGCACGAACGCTATTCTAGACACTCTCAAACATCGAGATGTAGGTAAAACTGACACACTGAACCGGAAAATGGCAACTGTGACCCTCGTTATGTCCCCGAGGTCATCTCAGGTCACGAACAGAATCTAACAGTTTTTCGCTAATAACTACTGATAGAGGCGTGCTAGAGCGCTGAGAACGCCTTAGATGTGTTCGGCTCGACGTTGCGGATCGACTGATATGCAACATGACCTTTTCCGGTCAGGTCATGACCTTGACCTGAGTTCAAATTTTCAAGTTGACCTTTCAAGGTCAAATTATAGTTCATTCGACGCGTCTCGACGAGAGGAACACGATGCTGACAAAAGTATTGTCATGGCTCTTTTGAGTCAAAAGTTATTGCCGAAAAAAACGCTTTTCGTAAAAACGGCTATTTTTGGAGTTTTTGCCCTCTGGAGGCTAAACCGTTGACCTGAGGTCAAATCTGAGAACATTGCCCAGAAAGGTCTGTAAAAGGGCTATCGAATGCGCTTTTCCGCGGCGCTGTAGCTCTATCGGTTCCCGAGATAGCCGTTGGCAGTTTCCAAAATGTTGAAATAGTCAACATTTTACCTTTGGTGACTCTCGTGACCTGACCTTTGACCTGATCTAAAAAATGACCTAGGTGTTTTCGTCCTTATTTTGGACGTTCTTTCGATTGCCGCTTACCGCGTGTCGCTACGTGGCCCAGGAGCCGAGTTAGAAGGGGAGTGTTCAGATACCCCGCCCCCCGGCCCGGCGCGGAATCTCAGAGCACCGGCCCGGCGCGGGATAATACAACACATTGCCCTTGAATAGCTCCTTTTGCCAGCGGCCGGAGAGTGACGCCGGGTGACGGAGCAGAGCAGGGAGTGACTCCGGACGACGCGCGGCGCCACTTCTCTCCCCGTCGAAAGCCGGCGTCACGCCGCATGGAGCGCACATACCGCCACGGACGGACGGCCACAGAGGCAGGGCCAGGTGTGTGGCTGTCGACCCGTACCAGAACAGACGCCAGTGAAATCGAGAGCTGTGTGCATAGTTACAGT